>NW_028327715.1:6875000-7175000 GCF_031878675.1 Megascapheus bottae
GGGCTTTGGGCAGCCTCCACAACCCCTCCCCCTTTTCCCTTGTAGCAGGAAGGATCCTTTGCCTTCTGACACATCCCATTTCATCTATTTCCTCATTTTATTGAAATCTGTTCTTCCCTATGCTAATCACACTCCTGTTTATCTATGGGTTTTCCAATGCATGATTTTTTTCACATCCAAAATCCGAATGTAAGCAAGCTGCTAGGAAATTTTCACTCAGAATCCAACGGTTGGTCTTGAAAATGAACAAGTATGGAATTTATCTCTAAGAGGCAGTCAGTGGTTGGTGAGGCCCACAGCTGGACATAGGCAAGGTGAAAGGCAGGTGTTAGATTTCATCCTCATCCTACTCAGAGTAGTGAGTAACTAAAAATTTGTGGGAGGGCTGGGAATTGGGCCTAGTGGTAGAGTGCTTGCCTAGCATGAAGGAAGACCAGTGTTTGATTCCTCAGGACCACACACATAGAAAAAAGCTGGAAGAGGTGCTGAGGCTCAAGTGGTAGAGCTCTAGCCTTGAGAAAAGTCCAAGGTCAGGGCTCAAGTCCTAACCTCCAGGACTGCCAAAAAATAGACAAAAAATTATGGGAGCTTTCAATTATGTATAACTCAGCATGAGAGCATTCACCTTGCATCTACAGGCTCCACAATTGATCCTCAGCACCATACAAAAAGAAATAATTAAAGAAATAAAATTTATGAATTTTCTGGAGTTTTTATTACTATTGTTAGACTATAGTTGACTTTGAACAACTCAAAAAGACAGCCCACAAATACAGTAAGAATTATGATATTTTCTCTCCCCCATCTCCTCCCTCTCTCTCTATATCTCACTTGCTGGCTCAGTTGTGTGTATGTGCATGTATTTTACACTCTGGCTGTGTTGTCCAGACTGTTTGAAACAGCTAGGCTCAACTGATATTCCCATCTCAGGTTTCCAAGGTTTCTGGGACAACTAAAATGTACCACCATACCCCGCTCAGAACTAGACTATTAAAAATCACTCTCTCTTGTATAACTACAGGGGAATTTTATGAGAATAGGCAAATTCATTGTCACAATTTAAAACACGATCTGTAATACCACCATTTTTTCTTCTTCTAAAGTGTTGCTCTTCTTTATAAGAAAGTTCTGGCTAAACTTTCTCTCTCTCTCTGAATCTTAAGTTTGAAGGAGAAGCAAATCTATCATCATATTGAAATTAATATAGGGAATACGTCACCAGCCATCAATTTCTCCTGAGGCTGAGATCTGAGGATCATGGTTCAAAGCCAACCCACATGAGAAAGTCCATAAGACCCTTATCTCCAATTAACCAGTAGAAAACTGGAGTTGGAACTGTGGTTCAAAGTGATAGAGCACAAGCCTTGAGCAAAAGAGCTCAGGACAGTGCCCAGACCCTGAGTTCAAGCCCCACAACGAGACCCAAAACACAGACACAGACACACACACACACACACACACACACACACACACACACACACACGAAGACTTGCTTGTAGGGTAGGTTGAGGGAGGCTCTACCTGTAAGGTAGAGGTCTAAACTGTATACCACATGCAGCTGAAGGAGTATGGACTCTGCCCACAGGAAGGGCTCACTGACCTGTCCTTAATGATTCAAAGCCTCCCTGAATCCCCCCAATCGAATTCCTTGTATACTTGTACCACATTTGGAAGGGACTGGGTGTCCTATAAGCTCAGTAATTGTCTTAATTGTGCTGTTCGTCTGGAAAGGTGGGATGAGAAAGACAGATGCAACACTTCTGTTCTAATCATTGAAGTTACCCAGTGATATTTTATCCTTCAAAACAGATCTTCCTCTACCAGATCACTGAAGAGTCTTGCCACGTCATTAGATTGCGATCTTCGGTTGAGAAGAAATACTGTGGTGTGTGGATGTAGAAACTGCAGATGGGCCAACCAGGAAGCATGAAGCAGATGGGGCTAAGATCCAGCAGAGGCCCCTTGATCTCTACAAGCTGGGTTGTGATGCATTGTGACAGGAAATCAGGCCCAGGTGCTCGTACCCGTAGGTAATAGTGGTGGCATTACTTGAGGTGGTGGGGGCAGTGTGTCTGTGGATGGTTTGGGTGGCATATTTGGACAAGTAGCAAAGTGGGAGCTTGGATGATGAGAAGTAGATTGTTGGTGAAATGAAGCTTTCATTTGAGAACCCAAAACCTTAATTTCTTTTTTTTATTGTAATTAGTAAAAGGGTTACATGATATTTGCCAGATAGAAGGTGCATTAATTTACATACATTGATACCCTTTCACATGTCTTGGTACCCATTTCCCTCCCCCCCACACCTCCCACCCGTCCTGGTTTTCCCCCTTCCCTATCAAATTTCAAATATCCAAATACAAATAAATTCAATATATCAGATAACAAAGTGAGATACTATACCAATATGAGATAACCAAGGGACAGCAAAGGAGATGAGAGACAACATAGTACATTAAGGACAACAATCATTCATTATATTGCTTTTGCAAAACCTTAATTTCTTAAACCTTGAGCCACATACTTTGCTTGAACTGTATGCCTTTTCTGGTCGATTTTTACTGAAGCTTATGGTACTGAAAAGTGAACTTAGTCACATGGCCTACTGTACTATACACCTTAAAATCTACAGCTGACTTGAATTCTTTTTTCTATCATTTAGAAGACTTTCCTTTTCTTTTTCTTTTTTTTTTTTTGCCAGGCCTGGGGCTTGAACTGAGATCTGAGGATTGCAGTTTGAAATTAGTCTCTGCAAGCAAGTAAATGAGACTTGTTTTTAGTTTTTGTGCTAGTCCAGGGGCTTGAACTCATGGCCTACTCTCTGTATCTGAGCTTCTTTTGCTCAAAGCTAACACTCTATCATTTGAACCACAGCACCACTTCTGGCTTCTTTTGAATATTGTATTGGAGAGAAGAGTGGCATAGACTTTTCAGCCCTAACTGGCTTTGAACTGTGAGCCTCAGATCTCAGTATCCTGAGTAGCTAGAATGACAGGCCATGAGCCAGTAGCACCTGGCCGTCCATGAAACGCTTATCTGCAATTAAATACCAAAAAGCCAGAAGTGGAGCCAGATATGGCTCAAGGTGTGGCTAGTTCTAAAGCATTAGCCTTGAGAAGAAAATTAAAAGCTCAAGAAAGCACCTAGACCTTGAGGTCAACCCAGGACCAAGACACACACAAACACACACACACACATACACACACACACACACACACACACACACACACACACACACACACACGTTGTTTCCTATACATTAAAACTGCAGTTCTTTAGATTCCTATGTTATAAGGCCCAGTGCAGTCTCCCTGCCTTTTTCTTTTACTATAACAGCCTCCAGTGTCTATTTGATGTTTATGTGAAACCAGTGGCTATAAATTAGACAGCTTAGAACAACAGAACCAAAATAAAATAATCTCAAGTTATTAAAGATATTTATAACAAACTTTAAATACACATAAGACTGCTTAAACAATTTTCCATCTATCACTTTGGGTTTACTCTGAGAAACACCAGCTCCTGCTCAGTATTTAACTCAGGCAGATGGACTCTGAACAAAAGCTTATCCAATTTCCCTGAAACAGATGCAGTCATATCAGTTTTCCTTGACACAAAATGTGACAAGCTACTGCCTTCACTTCTCTTGGTTGTGCGGCAGGCCTGGGCACTGTCCTTGGGCTTTCTCAAGGCTACAGCTCTACCACTTGAGACACAGCACCACTTCCTGCTTTTCTGTATGTATGAGGTACTAAGGAATCGAACCCTGGTCTTCCTGCATGCTTAGGCAAGCACTCTACCAGTAGGCCAAACTCCTAGCCCTGCCTTCAGTTTTATCCATGGAGAAATAGATTCAGATGTAAGAACTGGACTAAAATAGGTCCTTCCAAGAATGGGAGGTAAATGAAGGAAATGAGAGAGAGAGAGAGAGAGAGAGAGAGAGAGGAGAGAGAGGGAGAGGGAGAGGGAGAGAGAGAGAAATGCTCTTCCTCCAGGGACCAGTGCTAGACGGTTCTGGGACATATCTCAGAGTTGATCCATTGGAGGAGTAAGGAAGCTGGGATATTTTATGTACTAGCTCATATTTATTATTGTTTAAGGGCTGTCCTGGAGCTTTAGTGCCTAAGGGACTTCCAGATTGCCCCTTACATAGGCTGAGCATGCTACTATAGGTAAAAAAAATGTCCACAGGCAAAAAGTGACAGTAATTTGCAGAAAGAAGCCACCTGTGCATAGGGAAATGACAAATAAAGACATATGGAGGGATGGCAACCGTGTTGGTTCACAAATAACTCAATTAGAGCATTCCTGTGAGAGGGTGCAAGAGCAGTGACTCTCCATGCAAGGGCCATGCGTGGAGTGAAGCACTAGTTACTCAGTTAAGTTAAAATCAGCTGGATTGAGGCATTATAATGACTGTATTGCTAGCTACCTGGGAGGTGGACTTTGGGAGAATGGTAGCTTGCAGCTATTCTGAGTATGTAGGTTTATGAGACCTCTTCTTTAATACATAGCTGACTGTGGAGACTTCTGCCTATCATCTTAGCACACGAGGCTAAGATGGAGAGGTTTGTGATTCTAGGACACGCTAGGCACAAAAATTCCCTAAACTCAACAGAAAGGTCAGGGAGGCCACTGGCCTGAGATTCTTATCCCAGTTACAATGGAAAAACTAAAACAGGTAGTCATGGTCTGACCCAGATTAAAAAAAATGACTAGTGAAACAAATGCCTGGGGAAGTGGCTCAGTAATAGAAAGCATGCCTGGTAGGCAATTAAACTTTAAGCTCAAAGTCTAGTACAGCCAACTTATTTATATATACATGTATGTGTGTGTACATATGTGGTGTACATATGTATTGAAAGACAATCTACCACTCAGTTGCACCTTGCTTTAAAAACTGGGCCAGGAGGATGGCCTTGTGGTAGAGTGCATGCCTAGCATGCACGAATCTCTGGGTTTGATTCCTCACTACCACATGCATAGAAAAGACAAAAGTGGTACTATGATTCAAGTGGTAGAGTGCTGGCCTTGAGGAAAGCCCAAGGACAGCACCCAGGCCCTGAATTTAAGCCCCAACACTCACACAAAGATAAATCAATAAATGACTTCACAAAGCACTATAGCCTTAAATCCTTTTTTACATTGTTTACTACGTATCTATGAACCACTTATGGCCAAGTTAATGATGAAAAGACTTCTTTTTCTCAGTGGAAATATTGCATTGGTTCTTCACATTCATTAAGCATCTTCCTGGTCATGTTCAGTGAACAAAAAATGAAAGAAGAATGTGGTATGCCTGATGATCACAGATTAAAAGACACAGTAAAGGGGCCAAGAGTTTGGCCTAGTGGAAGAGTGCTTGCCTAGCATGCACGAAGACCTCAGTACCACATACGTAGAAAAAAGCCAGAATTGGTGCTGAGGCTCATGTGGTAGAGCCCTAGCCTTGAGAAAGTCCAAGGACAATGATCAGGTGATGAGTTCAATCCCTGGACTGGCCAAAAAAAGAAAAAAAAAGACACAGCCTGGTGCTGGTGTCTCATGCCTGTAACACCAGCTAGTCCAGTCTGAGGATTCGGTTTACAGCCATCCCAGGCAGGAAAGTTCAGGGGACTCTGACCTCCAATCAAATACTCAGAAAAGGCCAAAAATGGCACTGTGGCTCAAGTGGTAGACTAGGAGCCTTGAGCAAAGGAAGCCCAGGGACGGTACCCAGACCTTGAATTCAAGACCCATGACTGATGAGAAAATAAGCAATAAATAAATAAATGACACAGTAAAAAAAACCAAATACACATGATTCTGTGTTTAGTTTTCATTAAAATATCAAGCAGAAATGAAAGAGATTGCTAATCATTACCTAAAGGATTTTACAAGGTAGGATTTTTAATACATTCCTATAAGGTTAATGAAAGGAATTCTAAAATCTAATAAAAGTTGGTACTCTTGGAGTTTATTAACTAGATCATTCAACCTGGTATCATATAAAGTCTCTCTTTTACTTTAACATAGGAGGTTATTAGCATTATATCATTTCTCTTGTCCACATCCTGATTTTTGTTAGTTCTATTTCTATTCAGTTAAGATATAACAATTTACATTCTTGTATTTGTCCTAATTTTCTTTCTTTTTTTTCAGGTAAAAGAAAGGACTTTTATTGGTGAGTTGGAACAAGAAAAGGTATGCAATAAATCACAAATGCCACTACAAGAGTCACGTGACTAAGAATTCAAATTCCTTAAAAGACAGTAAATAACTTAATCTAGACTCATGTCTTCCTCTTCATCTTTCTTGTCTTTTGCGTAGCCCTCCTTCTGCTCAGATTTGGCATTGTTCTGCATAGCTTTGGCAAATGCTTCCACATAGCCCTTGTTGGCGGCCTTCACGGCCTCCGCGGGCAGGCCAAACTGGCCCATGAGGGGGCCCAGCTGCCCCGAGGCCAAGGCTGCACTGAACGTTCCCAGGGCCTGCTGGAACTGGGGCGAGGTCAGCGTGTTCTGGATCTCGTCCGCGGTCTGGGGCAGTGACTCACCCGAGGGTAAGTAGGGCAGGAGGCGCTCCTGGACATCGGCGTTGGCCAGAATGGGGGCCATGATCTCTGGGGTCAGCACGCTGGCCAGGTCCACTTGCTGGCCGCCAGCTGGCCCGGCTGGCACGTTCATGGTAGCCAAAACGCTCTGCAGGTCGCTCAGCTGGATGGGCTGGGTCGGACTGGCTGCCTTACCCGTTTCATTACTTGAACTGGGCGTGGGGCTCGGGCGGGTGGCCGAGGCAGCGGCTGGGGCAGAAGGGACTGGGGGGGCACGGGCAGAGGAGGTAGTGGAGGATGGGGTGACAGCTGCCGACTGGCTCCGGAGCTGGAGGAAGAACTGCTCGCTGGAGGCCCGCCGCTACCTACAAGACTGGCCAGGCCCGGCCCTGTGAGGGCCCTGAGCCCACCCAGTCCTCCAAGGCTAGCCGGTCGGATGCGCTGCAGGAGTTGGCGGTGACTCATGTTTCCAGCAGGCTCTGCAGGCCACCCTCACCACCCAGGGCCGAGAGCTCGTGGCCACCGCTCCCGCTGGCCCCCAGTGCCCCAGGATCGGGGGTTATTCAGATACTCATTGACTTTCCGGCAGTGCTCCTCATCCTGGTCAGTCTTGGGCTCCTGCATCCAGAAGAAGAGCCTTTTGGACCCAGCTTTGAACTTGAGCACGTAGACCCTCCCACTGGGGCACTGGGCCACCCGCTTGAACTCGCAGTCGTCAGGGAAGATGATCAGGTCGTCCTCCACGGTCCCCGGCGCCCTGTCCTTCCAGCAGAAGTGGAGGAGCGAGTCGTCTGTCTGCTGGATGGACAGGAGCCCTGTCGGCTTGTCCGGGGTCACCGTGGTCCCCTTCAGGGTCATCTTCCCTGCCCAGAACTCCACGAGGTACTTGCTGGAGGACCCACGCGAGCCTGGCACCAGGCTCTGGAACAGGGTGCTCGACGTCGTCATCCTGGTTGCGCCTACGCGCTCGGCCGAGAGGCACGGTCCGGGCTCGCTCTTCTCCGTCCTAATTTTCAGAATTACATGATTAAATCCACATGCTCATTCCAGAATGGCATATTGATTGACATTCATCCCAACATGCAACTCAGCCCAGAAGTTTACTCTCAAGTTATTGTATATGTTGAGGGAGGCTAAAAGTAAATCCAATAATACACAATGAAATATAAAATTACCAGACTGCCATTGCATAAAACTTTGAGCAAAAGGGAATGAAGTTGAAAAGTGTTACAAGAAACCAAACCACTCTGACAAGTCCATTGTCTCATATGAGAGGGAAAAAAAAATCCTTTGCTAGAGAATTATCTTCACCAATGATCTAAAGTTTTTCTCTTTTAATATGTACCTTGATGAGAGGGGAGTGGGAAACAGGGACAAAAACATAAGAAGGAGTATCAATGTGTGAGAAGAAATGCACCCACGACCTGACGAATGTAACTGTAACCCCTCTATACATTACTCCAACAATAAATGTTTTTAAAATGTACCTTGATGATTAAAAATTAGATGCCCATTCTCAAGTTAAGAAAATAAACCAGGATAAGAGAATATGAAAAAAAAGTTACTAGGAAGGGGCCGGAGTGTGGCCTAGTCGTAGAGTGCTTGCCTAGAATGCAGGAAGACACAGGTTCAATTCCTTGCTACCACATACATACAATAAAGCCAGAAGTGGTGCTGAGGCTCAAGTGGCTCGAGCCTTGAGAAAGTCCAAGGACAGTGCTTAGACCCAGAGCACTGGCCAAAAAAAACAAAAATAAAAAAGTTACTAGGAAGCATACTCGAGTGTCACAGTGGACACACTAATCAGATCAGGGTGATAGGGAGAAGGGTAAAAGAAAGCATCCCAAATAAACTTAAAGCCAGACTCTGCAGTTCAAGTGTAACTTGAAAAAGGAGCCAGACTTCTTAGACAGAGAAACAAAAACTCCAGTAGAACCTGTTAACCAGTGAATATTGTTTACCTACGAGACAGATCACAGGCAAAAACCCAATAAGAATCTCACAAAACACTGGACCACAGCACTCCTCTCTTAACCACAATGACCCAACATTTATTGCCCTGGCTACAGAACTCCACTGCCTAGTGAGGAGCAGACAAACAGGGTATTCACACAGAAACAAAGGGACGACGGACAGAACACAGGAGTTTGCCAGGTCTACAGAGGCAGAGCAGAAGGTTTTTATACAGACTTTAAAAATGAAGCTATAACTGATAGAGGAGCTATGTATTAGAAGGCAGGAAAGACAATGTATCTGAAGGAAACCACAGGCACTCATATCAAGGTTAGTGAAAATAACACATGGAATGGTTTTTGGTCACACTAGGCCAGCTGGCTACTTGCACCCACTACCTGATTCTTCTGTACTAGAGATGTAGAATTGAGAGCAAGGAGGAGGAGGGGAAGGTGAGCTGTAGAGCCCATGTCTATTTCCCATAGTTTTATTTGCTCTCTTACCTTTCTAATAACCCTGGCTAAGTTGTCTTCTTGGACCAAAAAAGATACCTGACCACCATCTACCTTCAGCTACATGCCTTTTCTCCTCATCTTTATTAAATAGAGAAAAAAATTCACCCTCACTTTTCATATGCTCCACTGTATTTTCACAAGGTAGTTAAGTGTTGCTGTCTCCCCCTGCCACTCCCCAACTGCATAACCATGATTCAGGGTTTTCTTCCCTTCCAAACGTCTGCTTGTTTCTCTCTAGGAAGTCTACTGACTGTCTACTTTTATGAAGGCAGAGCCCGCATCCCTGTTTTCAGAGCTGATTTCCATAGGTCAGGTTATTTAGGGGCTGCAGGAGCTGAGGTGAGATCAGCACTGCCACCTGGTGGTGAGAGATAAGATTCCAGCCCCTTTTTTTTTTTTTTGTGGGTTATGGGGCTTGATCTGGCCTGGGCACTGTCCCCGAGCTCTTCAGCTCAAAGCTACCACCCTACCCTTGAGCCAAGCCTCACTTCCATTTTTCTAGATGTTAATTGGAGATAAGTGTCTCAGGTTCTTTTGTGCCCAGGCTGGCTTTGAACCTTAATCCTCAGATCTCAGCCTCCTGAGTAGCTAGGATTACAGGCATGAGCCACCGCACCTACACCAGCCTTTTCTGAGGGTGAGAGAGAGGAGTGTGAGGAAAAAGTAGTCTTTTCTGTCAAACTGAAATGCTTTTGTATTGTATATTGATATTTTTGGTATTATTTGCTTTTTTAAAATATATTTTATTGTAATTAATAGAAGGGTTACATGATATTTGCCAGATAAATGGTGCATTAATTCCCACACATTGAAACCCTTTCACATGTCATGGTCCCCATTTCCCTTCCCCCCTCTATTATTTGCTTTTTAAAGACTTATTTCTGTGCTGTGTATGACCAGCAGCCATGTGAGGAATGCAAATCTTGTGCCGAAGGAGTTGAAAGAGTGAAATTGCAATTATCAGCTGTGCTGCTGTGACCCACTGGCCAAATTAGGGAGATAAATATTTATCGAAGGAATTCAAAGAATAAAACTGCAACTGCCAAGTGTGTTGCTTGTTACACAAATCTTTATCAATGGAATTAAGTCCCCTCCCCCCCACTTTTTTTTTGGCCAGTCTTGGGCTTGAGCTCAGGGCCTGAACCTGTTTTTGGACTTTCTCGAGGCTAGAGTTCTACCACTTGAGCCACAGCACCACGTCTAACTTTTTTCTATGTATGTGGTACCGAGGAATTGAACCCTGGTCTTTGTGCATGCCAGGCAAGCACTCTATCACTAGGCCAAACACATGTGACCCTCCCCTTTATTTTCTGTGGGGCACGTGGCTTGAACTGTGCCTGGGAACTGTCCCTGAGCTCCTTTCAGCTCAAGGCTTCCACCCTCCCCCTGGGTCTGTGTGGGAGGTGTCCCTGAGCTCTTCAGCTCAAGGCTACCATCCTACCCTTGAACCAAGCACCACTTGTTTTCTAGAGGTTAGTTGGAAATAAGAGTCTCAGGTCCTTTTGTGCCTGGGGTGGCTTTGAACCTTGATTCTCAGATCTCAGCCTCCAGAGTAGCTAGGATTACAGGTGTCAGCCATGTGCCCCAGACCTCCCCCTTTTAAATGGGAGCTTTCTGCTGACTTCATCAACCTCTCTCACTGTGTCTGTCAGCCACTCTGTTCCCAGTTCTGCTTTCAGCCAGCTGTGATGGAAAAAAAAATTGTAAACCTTTTAAAAAAACAATCTAACGTTGGTAATCAGTTATATTTAGAATGTGAGACTAACTCCTTGACAAGGGACAGTTTGGACTGGGATAAAAACCTACTAAACTGCTCTGCCCAGTGTGCCTGCTTAGCTCTGGGTAGAGTGAGGCATTGCACCCTTTTGAGCAAAAGTAAATTGCTTGACAAAATTTGTATCTCTTGTGTGTCTATTCATTGCTGACACTGGAGATTTGTGCTTTTTTTGTTGTTGTTTTTGCCAGTCCTGGGGCTTGAACTCCCGGGTTTGGGCACTGTACTTGGACTTTCTCAAGGCTAGCACTCTACCATTTGAGACACAGCACCACCTTCTTGGCTTTGTATGTGGTACTAAGGAATCAAACTTTGTGCGTGCTAGGCAAGCACTCTAGCACTAGACCATGCTCCCCTCCTGCCCAGAGTTTCTAACAGGAGGGAGGAAAGGCCAGGAGCTGAGGCAATCTTGGACATCTGTTCACTTTTGAGCATTAAGTGGCAAGCATGAGAGGGCCAGGGCCCAGGCTCAGAAACAGTCTTTCCTCTCCTGTCTTGTTTCTATATTCAGGAAAATCCTTCCTAATGTTGGACCAAAGTCAACTCTAGTAATCAAAGAAATCCAGCTGCATTTAGATCTTTCAGGAAATACTAGCTTTTTAAAATAAAAATTAATATGTCAGTTAATTATCGAAAAAAAAAGTTACTAGGAAGCAACTCAGAGTGTCACAGTGGACACACTAATCAGATCAGTGTGATAGGAAGAAGGGTAAAAGAAAGCATCCCCAATAAACTTAAAACCAGACTCTGCAGTTCAAGTGTAACTTGAAAAAGGAGCCAGACTTCTTGGACAGAGAAACAAAACCTCCAGTAGAACCTGTTAACCAGTGAATATTGTTTACCTACGAGACAGATCACAGGCAAAAACCCAACAAGAATCTCACAAAACACTGGACCACAGCACTCCTCTCTTAACCACAATGACCCAACATTTGTTGCCCTGGCTACAGAACTCCACTGCCTAGTGAGGAGCAGACAAACAGGGTATTCACACACAAACAAAGGGACTAAGGACAGAACACAGGAGTTTGCCAGGTCTACAGAGGCAGAGCAGAAGGTTTTTATACAGACTTTAAAAATGAAGCTATAACTGATAGAGGAGCTATGTATTAGAAGGCAGGAAAGACAATTTATCTGAAGGAAACCACAGGCACTCATATCAAGGTTAGTGAAAATAGCACATGGAATGGTTTTTCGTCACACTAGGCCAGCTGGCTACTTGTTGATATCTTCTCTTGGGAAGAAACTATCAAAATCAGGAATCCAGAGCTAAGAATCATGAATCTGACTCTCCTAGTGTAAGAATTGTAGGCGGCGGGTCCTTCTTTCTCTCTGCCTTTGCCCTGCAATACTGAACCTCAGCTACTGCTGAGGAAAGACTTCACAGAGTTACTGGAGCATTTACCCAGCATCCACCGCAGGCCAGGCCGCATGTGAGGCCTGCCCCAGCCACAGGTTGTGGTCATGAAGATGCTGCTGGAAAGGACAGGATGCTTTTGTTTTATTATTATCATCATCATCATCATCATCATCATCATCATCATCATCATTATCTTTATGTAGTTTTACAGAGTAGTTGCCATTGAACAAAAACATTTATGAAAAGACTATAGCTGAAAAAATGTCACCCCTGGATAAAATCAAGCCAGTGATTCCAAAGTTACAAAGCTCAAGGTTGATTTTTTGTGTGTTCACACTGTCAACGAACTGTAAAATCTGGACAGAGGAATTGCTTATCAATAATTCATTTTTATAGAAGGTTGAAGCCATTATTTTCAAAATTATGAGTCTTATCTGTCGCTTTCATCAACAACTTCCACAGATCTCAAGCCAGGAAATTCAATATCATTTCCTGGGTTGTCCTATTTAATTGTAGTTCACAGACAATATAAGACACATTTGGGTTTTGGTTTTAAATGGAAATGGAACTCTACTAACTACAGTAACCTGTGGATCAACAGAAGTCAATCAAATGGGAACTATTCAAATTCTACTTTGTGGTAAAGCTAAAGGCATTGACGCCAGAAATACCTCCTATTAGAAATTCCCCTATATGAAGTGTTTCTCCTCTACATAGGATCTGAATTATTATTATTATTACTCTTTTGCCAGTCCTGGGACTTGAACTCAGGGGAGCCTGGATGCTATCCCTGAGTTTTAGGCTCAAGGTTGGCATTCTATTATAGTGTTAAATTATGCATATATATACATATATATATATTACAGCTGGGAGTTTGAGGTTTAGGCTCAAGGTTGGCATTCTATTATTCGAGCCATTTCCAGCTTTTTTGTGGGTTAGAGATAATAGTGTTATGGACTTTCATTCCCAGGCTGGATTTCAATGGTTATTCTCTGATCTCAGCCTTATGAGTAGCCAAGATTACAGGCATGAGCCACTGGCACCCAACTTGAATTCTTTCTTTGATTAAAATAAAAGAAAAAAAATATATATATATATTGCAGCTGGGAGTTTGACGTAGTGGTAGAGTGCTTGCCTAGCATGGACAAAGACTAATGTTTGATTCCTCAGTATCACATACATAGAAAAAAGCCAGAAGTGGTGCTATGGCTCAAGTGGTAGAGCGTTATCCTTGAGAAAACCCAAGGACAGTGCTCAGGCCCTGAGTTCAAGGCCCAGAACTGGCAAAAAATACATTACAGCCCTGAGTTCAAAGCCCAGAACTGGAAAAAATACTTTACAACTATGTTGAAAGCAAAATATACACCTTATGGATGGGAATGGGAAGGAAAAACTGTAAGAGACAGGGTGACTCTGTCCAGGAAGAAATGTACTCTTTACCTGGCTTATATAGCTGGATACCACCTTTACAATAACAATTTACTTTTTAACAAAGGTAAATATACCTTTATTTAAAAGGTATATTGTAATTAAAAGGTCACCTTTTTGGTTGATCTGACTATTCAACTGGAGATGAGAGGCAAGAATTTGAACAGCTTTTAAGAAGCATGAAAATTAGTAAACACACTTTTAAATCTCATGAAGCATAACCAGGTAATTCAATGCAGAACATTTGCAAGGATACAAAAATGCTGGCAGATAATGTGATCAATATGCCTATTCAGAAGGCTAGGCAATATGACTCAATCTTTTGGATCCATCTGGTGGTATACTTACATGAATCACATAATGTACCGGGCAGTTTATTTTCAAAATCTGTTGGTACAATTATGCCTTTTTAGAAAGTAGAGGGGGGAAGGTCAGTTCTAACCAGCTGATGAACAGAAAAAGACAATTTCAGCTGGGCACTGGTGTCTCAAGCCTAATCTAGCTATCCAGGAGGCTGAGATCTGAGTATCACCATTCAAAGCTAGCCTGGACAAGAAAGCCCTTGAGTCTCTTATCTCCAATTAACCACCAAAAATCCAGAAATAGAGCTGTGGGAGAGGGCTAGCTTTGAGCAAAAAGCTTAGGGATAGCTCCCAAGATCCTAAATTTGAACTACACACACACACACGACAATTACATACTCGAATCCATATACACACATATATTGTATACATAGTAGATAATAGGTAGATATTGCAACTGTATTTTGAACATATTCTCTAACCATGTACAGAAAATCTAGGGCAACATGAAGGAAAATATGGTTTTTTAAAAAACTCACCTCTAATGTAAAATGTAAACATAAATGATTATATAAAATCATGTTATTCCAAAGTTTTATCAAAGCAAGATGATAAAGGATGAAAAGTATACTTGTTCATGCCACTACTTATTTTATGAAGATCAAACAATTAAACAAAGTAGAGAAATGTTTCATTTTTTTGTAATTCGAGTTATAGTTATCACAATTTGAAGTCAAATTCAGATTGTACACATTAATTCTTTATCTCAAGAGCAAAATTTTTCATTTAATGAGAAATAAAAGTATAAATATACCTATCAAGCCTAGGAAAAGCAAGTACAAAATGTGTCCCTTAAAGTCTGCTTCATTATCTTTAACCTAATTTGATTTCCTTTTTTTTTGTAGGGCTAAGAAGAACAAGGTGAAGCCTATAATCAGAATAAGCAAGAAGTCTGAGTCTCTTTTAGAAATACAAATAGTATCTGTCAGTGCCCTCACCCACCCAGCCACCCAGGGGTATCCCTCGATGCTCCCAAGAAACCCGACGGTGGAAGGGGAAGAGCACAGGACATTTTTAACCACAACACTTGCAAACCTGCAAGCCACCTGCCTTCCAAATCATAGAGAGTGCGTGCATCTATGTCATTCTCAATACTCAGGGCAGCCCTTTTACATCACCCACCTATCACCTAAAGATAAGTTACACAGAATGCATTTCCAATGATGAGGATTAGGAAATCATTCCTTCACTAGTCTGTATGAAATTGATATTAATTATCACCATTCAATTATAATGAACACTGCAGTGAAGTAAACTCTAGTCGTCGTTGTAGATACTTACCAATAGTTGCTTAATTTCATCCCCCACCATCCTCTCCAAATGGGTACAAGAGTAGAATTTCATTATGCTGTGAAAGAGAAATGTAAATCAAATAAACACACACATGAAGAAAATGAAACTGTCCTTAGAAATTTTGTTTCAAGGAAGTATTCATCTCTTTTTTTTGGAATTTTAAAAATATTTTATTTGAAAATTTTATGCAAATGGAATATTATCTTTTCACTTGGCAATCTTCTTATAATTATATAATATAAAGAAACATGATGATTACTTTCACCACAGCCCATATAAAGTGTATCCCTAAGCCCCTCAGAATTTACCCCAGTGTGCCACGTGAAGATGATCATCTTCTGTAGGTGACTCCCAGCACATCTGAGAACCCCTGTGCATAGCCAAGTGTCAAATAGGAATTATCAAGAATATTTGTAAAGCATTTAATGAGGTATGAAAATACTTTTATCCAAAAATAGAATCATAAAAACTTACACAACATGAATTGTTATGAAAAGTAAGTTTTACCAAGTCTTTTAAGTTAAAGGAACTGGAGCCATGGCTTAGTGGTAGAACATCTGCCTGGGAAGTATGAGGCCTCCAGTTCGAACCTCAGATCACACACACACACACACACACACACACACACACACACACACACACACACACTCACTCTCATACACTCACTCACACATACACACCCACACAAGTTAAATATGCAACTGAAGAACATCTAAACAAATTTGATTAAATTTCTATCCGGGGCCATAATTATACTTCTAAATCATTCATTTGAGAAACTATTAGAAATTCAAAGCCTAGTGATTACTTCATATACTATCTGAATTATTTCCTTCAAATCAATTGGAATTGGTCAATTTCTCCTCTTGGCTTAGCATTTTCCTCCTAAATATCTTCTGAGTAGGAGCAACGCTATCATTTTCCATTGTATCCTCTAAGAGTCTGCCACATGAGTTCTCCCCAGAGCCCCCAAGCCACGCATGCACTTGTCCTAGGAAACCCTAGAAGGTCCCGTCCCTGACCAGGCCACTCGAGTGACACAATACCTCGAAACTCATGTGCAAGAATCATGGAAAGACATGATGAAGCACCAGGACAACTACCACGACTAATTCCTCATAATATCTCTGATTACATTAATACCTGGTAATGCATAATCTGCAGTATAAAGGTGACACAGATTCACAATGATAATGTCTAGCAGCAATAATAATGTCTTTTGGGGTAGGAAGGGCAGGAAGATAAAAGAAACATGTACTTCCTGCCAAAGTAATCAATGCCCAAAGTAAGAAACAAAACATATTAGATTTACATTCAAAAGCATGTGAAACTTTCTCAAGTAACTATAACTAAGATTGCTTGGAATAGAAGAGATTGTCTTTAAATAGTGGTAGCAATAATAATCGCTGCCATTGTTATGAATCCCTACCACTGAATTGTATTATAGTAAGAGATGTCACAGACATCATTTCTGATGTCTGAAAACCTGGGTAAATAATTTATAGAAAATATAACCCCATAAGAATGTCTTTATATTCAAAGGTTTAAAATTTTTCCATCCCAGCCTAGCTAGCAGCTTTTAAGACATCGAAACTACTGAATATCTATCTCCTCTACCATCTTTGGTTATTCTTCTTTCTTCCAATTCCAAACATACAAATGAATTTAGGACATTCATACGAGATACATTGTCTCTGATCTCTGTAAATATTTTTAAAAGTTCAGCAATATACAGGAACTCTTAACTGCTAATAATATTTCAAGTTTTACAAACCAAACATTAAGGAAAGGCATTAAAGGCATCAGGTTTACTTTATACTCAAACAGGAGATATTACAGGTGAGGCGGGCGCCTTACCTGGTACCCGAGCGGGCTTGGGCGCTCGCGGATCTCGGGGTGCAGGTGGCGGCGGGTCCGGGTCACCATGATATATTTCATCTTTCTGTTCAGTCGACAAGGGAAATTACGGCTACAGAAGTGGTACACCACTCTCCCTGACAAAGAGAGGAAAAAAATAACCCGGGAAATTGTTCAGATTATTCTCTCTCGAGGTCATCGAACAAGCAGTTTCATTGACTGGAAGGAGCTCAAACTTGTTTATAATAGGTCTGCGAGGTGGATATCATCTTTAATTTTGAAAAGGCATATTTTATCCTTGATGAGTTTATAATAGGTGGAGAAATTCAGGAAACATCCCAGAAAATAGCTGTCAAAGCCATTGAAGAGTCTGACGTGTTACAGGAGGAGAGAGAGAGAGAAAGAGGAGAGAGAGGGAAGACAGTGTAGAGGATGCAATTCCTAGTGTCTCCACTAGGGACAGCAGCTGGTTGAGAAGAGAAGCTCAAATGACAATGGAAGAATCCATGAACAAACCTACAGTTTAACCGACTTGAAGACTCCGAGTGCTGGAAGTGCTGAATTTTAAATCCTCATTGTTTTGTATCCAGTGCAGAGCCATGCCACAAGTAACTTAAAGAAAGGGATTCTTACTTAACTAGCAAATGTTCACGTTGGCTAATATAGTATATTTGAAATGTCTATGTCTATGGTATACTGTATATGATGACTTAATCTGCCTCTGTGTTGGAGATAACTGCTGTATAACTTGGCAGACTGAATAGTGTGTAAAATTTTAAAACTCCATCAGATTATTTGTAAGAAATAATTGCAATATATATTTTTGGAATTTGATTTTCTGAGGGATGAAAAACTATACATACTGTAATAGCTCCTGCTTATGAATACATTGTAAGTTTTCATCTCTTAAAGAAAAATAAATACACGTGGTAAAAGAGCACAATGTCTTAGATGTGGGAGGCCAACATGTTTCTGAGCTTTACATCCTATTCAACCATGGACATAGTTATCAAGGGTGTGGTTTCAGTTAATGTTCCACACATCCACGTGCAAAGTGGAGGTTCGGGGACGGTCCTGGTGCCACGAAGAGGTCGTGGACTGTTCAGAGGGGAAACCCAGTGGGAGGTTAGGTGACTAGGTTGGCGGAGGAGGATGGAGGGGACAGGCAGGAGGGTTGGGGAGGACGGGACAGGGCTCACCTCTCCTCCAGTCTATTCCCCATCGTAGCCCAGGAGGACCCGCGTGGACGGCTCCAGAGGGAGGAAGGGGAGTCCAGGGCGGTGAGGACCCGCGCTGTCAGCCATTGAGTCACTGGACCTGCGGAGCCGTTATTTCTGGGTCCTCAGCGGAAGGGGCGGGGAGATCTGGGAGGAGCAGAGTGGACTTCCGGGGTGGGTCCTCCAGGGTCCAGGCCAATCAATTCTCTACCTAACGACGGGGATTCCCTTCCCCCTGTAGAACAAGGTCCAAACGTGGGTCATCTACCAGTGTACAATGTCTCTGAGCATGGAGGAAGAATGAGGACCCTCTGGGTTCTTCTCTGTGTCCATTCAGCTTCATGTGGACTCAGACTTTTCCATGACAGCTAATCCTGAAAGAACCTTCCAGAGCTGAGGGTGGCTCAGGAAACAAGTCCCAACTGACCCTGGGGGAGAAGTCCCACAACAATGAGGCCCTGCAAGCCTTTCTTCCATAGGCCTGGCTTCTCTCAGCTACTTGCTGTAGTGCTGGAATGCTGCCAATGAACAACAATGACCACATGCCTCTTGTGTGTGCACTGGTGCTCTGTGCATCAGGGCTGGTTCTGTGTCCTGCTCCCTCCTTTAGCTCTCTCTTAGACTCCTTGTCTCCCTGTACTTAAGTCTCCATTTCCATAAAAAACTTCTTGGCCTACCCTCAACCTATGCACTCATACATTGAACCCTTATCCTTTTGGGCTATGTGTTTAAAGAAGTCCTGAGTGATTGTGTTGGAGCAGGTCTTTCCACCCAGAGCCAGCAGCTGGTTGCCTGCCCTCACCCAGTGTTTCCATAGGGTCCCACATCTTATGACAGCACAAGCTGGTCTCAGTGTGTCACCAGTCCCAAGTGGGCTTCTCAGGGACCTCTCCCCAACAGGAACTTACCAAATGCTGACATTCCTACTATCTCCCTGAGTTCACCAGTCAAGAGATGTGTATCACTCTATGCTGTGTGTTGCTCTAGATGGACTTGGAGGGCTTTTTGGGAAAAAGCATTACAGATATGGCACTTTAGTTCCTGGAACACTGTTGATCATTGGGGTCATCATTCCACCTCAAGTCTGTTTATTTCTGATGTTTTTTTCTGCCTGCTCCTCAGTTTCTCACTTCATCCTTACCTAATCTCCTGAACGATTCTCCCTCTTCTGGACTTCCCTGACCTCCCAGCACGGAGGCACCCTCCTCCTTTCTTGTCTCTGTTGGGTATGGAAGGCTCTCCTGTGCCCCTCATTGCCCATCCCACTTTGCCCCTTGACAAAGACAGGTGTCTTCAGAAAAAGAAATTTATAAACATAATGAAATGACTCTGTTTTTTTCCTGAAATATTCCAATGTGGTATAAGACCCTCCCAAGATCGTCTATTGGCATAAGCCATATATGTATTCTCACAACTGCAGAGCATCCACAAATTTACCTACAGATTCAATTCCTCACAAATGTCAACCATCTTACTATTTGCTTTTTCTTTTCTTTTATTATATTTATTTATTTATTTGTATTTTTTATTGTAATTAATAGAAGGGTTACATGGTATTTGCCAGATAAATGGTGCCTTATTTCCCACACATTGATACCCTTTCACATGTCGTGGTCCCCATTTCCCTTCCCCCCTCCCCCTCTCCCACCCCTCATCTTGTTTTCCCCCGTTCCCTATTTTATATTTATTTTTTATTGTAATTAATAAAAGGGTTACATGATGTTTGCCAGATAGAAGTTGGATTAATTCACATATATTGATACCCTTTCACATGTCTTGGTCACCATGACTCTCCCCTCCACCGCCCACCCCCCGTCTTGGTTTTCCCCCCTTCCCTATCCAATTTCAAATAACCCAATACAAATAAATCCAATATATCAGATAACAAAGTGAGATACTATAACAATGTGAGATATCCAAGGGACAGCAAAGGAGATGAGAGATAACATAGTACATTAAGGACAACAGTCATTCATTGTATGGCTTTTGTTTCAATATCCTGAAGGTCTTTTCAATTAGCTTCCTACTATATAGCCTTATTTCTTTTCTTAACAGGGCTTTTCCACTCAGGGCTGAATCCCAAGGTAACAGATACAATGAAGCACTACACAATCCACCAAATTTTGTTTGTATTTGCTACCATATATAAGAAGGAGACCAAGATGCTATTGTCATCTGTATTTTGTGGAATAAGGAAGTGGTTTTTATATAAATTGCTAAGATACAGGGAGGGGTGATGGCATTTTTTTCATTACAGATCCAACTAATTCTGTCCATCCAGTTGTATTGCCATTTCTTCTGGGTGAAGGGATTGCAAAGGTGTCGCTCTTTGAAGGGAACATTACCTTCTCATCATTTTCATTATTCTTCTATCCTTACCAAAGATCTGTGTGTGCGTGCGTGCTTGTGAGTGTGTGTGTGTGTCTATGAGTGTACCAGTGAATGGATTCATGTGGATACCTTATATCTGTCTTAGAGTTCCATTTCTGTTTGTCACTTCTACCTAGAGTCACCTTCATCTGCCTTGCGCAAGAAGTGATGCAGACATCACAGATACATGCCCATGTAGTACTTCTTGCTGTGCTGGTTCTGCCACTTGAATAGGACAATGGGTCTTGAATCTTTATGCTCAAGCCTGCTAATCCAACACATTGGCCATGAATCAAATTTCCTACTTCTTGCTGATTAATTGAAGATGAGACTCTCATAGGCTTTCATGTCTAGGTTGACTCAGAAACATGTTCTTCAGAGGTCAGTTTCCTGAGCAGTTAGGATTGTGTGAGCCATTGGCATCTGGCAAAGGACAATGTGTGTGATTCCTGTGGCATGTCCTGTCTCAGGACATGGATGTGAGTAGCTTCTCTATCTCCTTTTTGTCACAACACGTACGAACGAAATTTATTCTCTGTCAAGACAGAATATACAGAGACCACATCTCTACTTGAGGCAGTATAAAGGCTGACAGCAGCTCTCAGTGTTCACAAGCCTAGGAAGGACACAGGGTATTATTCAGTGGATGACATCCTCACCCTCACAAGCAGGTGCTAAGTGGAATCTCTGCAAAGTGGATTGACTGGGGGACTGAAGCAAAGCACTAACACTAGTAGTGTAAAACACATTTGAGATGATTGATTGTGCCAGGCCGGAAGCCAGTAAGTATGTCCTCAACACCAGGACATTTGCTGGACAGAGGACCGTGGGAAGGTATGTGGAGGGGACTGTGTCTAGTTTTCCTCCTGACCTGCAAGAGGTCCCAGGGAGCAGCCAGTGGACATTTGGAGGGGTCAGGTGTGAGGCTCAGGCTCTGGGGGGCATGGTTGGTGACATCATCTAAAGAGATGACAGGACAAAAAAAGGGGGGCCAGGCAACAATGGGGGCACTGCTTAGCAGCTCATATATTGTGCTGCAGCTGAGCCAGCTCATTTGTGTGCAAACTTTGGAAGCACCAGGATGTTTTCTTGCTGCTGTCCCATATTCCACAGACAGAATCAAATTGGAGAGTTTGATCTCATTGAGAGACAATGGGTCATGCCTTGGCCTGGTGGCCTGCTCAGAAACCCACCCTGCATCCCACAGGTGTATGGAGGAATCATGTGCGCAGGAAGGACAGGAGTCCACACACCTACTACTGTGTGGCATGAGTGTCTGCATTCTGGGTGGGATGTGGGTACATGAGTGTGTGTGAGGGAGGGAAAGGGGTTGTGCCCCAAGCTGTTGTATGGCCAGGAGCCTTTTCCCATTGCTTCTCCTTCTTCACCCCAGTATGGGGAGATTTTAGCCCCAAGCCTTGCTGATCCCTGCAAGGCAGGAGACCTGCGGGGAGGCAAAGTGGAGCAACTGGTAGAGCACCTGGTGCCTGCCCTGCTCTTCCGGGATGCCTCCTTCATCCCAATAGTCCTGGGAACCTTCCACACCTTCACTACCACACAGCACATACGGACCCTGCTGGTCAGCAGGTAAGCAGCTGGACCCAATGGCTAGGCTCTGGCCCAAGTTGGTGCCCCGACATGAATCTGCTTGAATCCTGGGAAGTAGCATGCTAGGGACAACACCCACACTGCCCGAGGCTGGACCAGAGGCACGGGCTGTGAAAATGCCTGTCCTGGTCCATGCCTTCAACAGCTGGGTGTGCAGAATTGTGAGTGGGGCCTGGAGAAGCTCCCCTCTCATCAACACCCCCTTCTCTCCATTGTGGCCTCACTGTCTGAGACCTTAAGCAAAACCTTTTCCAAATTCTCAAGGTGATTGACGTTCTTTCTAGGGTCCTGAACTTATCTGAATCGCACTAGGAAGCACTAGAGGGACACAGAGAACCCATGCCCATTCAGATATGTAGGAGGCAGGTAAAGGCCTTTTCACCTTCTGTCCAGAGGTATATCAGGTTCCACTCGTGTAAAGAACAGGGTGATTCTTGTCATCCCAAGCTCCATCCTGTGCTCAGAAGCCACCAAGAACTGCACCCATCACACTCAGGGACAGTGCATGTGACTTCCTCATGTTATTCCCCAGGTACCGCTCATTTCAAGAACTTGAGGGGGAGAAGGCAGGAGCAAAAGGACAACTACAACAGCGAGTGTGGTGGGGGAAGAGGAGGGACTCTGTTTTCACAGCGGGGGCATTATAAAGTACTGCAAAACAATTGGCAATTTTCAGTTATCAAAATTGTGGATTTTGCATTTGTATCCTTTTCTCAATCAAGAAAAAAATTCTCTTTGAATGTTATATAACATACATATAAAACAAGATAGAAAAATACATTATAAACTTGTAACAATGACTGTAAATACATTACATGTTTCTCATAGGCAATAGGTTGGTTATGGTACATACATAGCATGAAACTATTAAGATAATAAAAAATAGACAAAAAATACATGTCAGCTGTACGGTAACATACAAGCGACACTCCCATCTACCCACACTAAAAAAATTACATAATACTGTCAGAAACAGTCTTAAAAAGTACATACTTTACTAAGAAAAAAATTCAATAAAGAATGATAATACTGAGAACCAAGGCATTCAGAGATTTCAAAAGTCATGCTTTTTTTCAGTTGATCCAAAATTTTGTCAACTAAGTTTTCAAAAGTTTGTTCAGAGCCAACATCACTCATAAATGTCACCCATTTATTGTTTCATACATTTACTTTTTCCCCATAAAAGACCTTTGATAAACATCTAAAATGTCCAGGTACAACACAGTTGAGATGAAACTGAATCAAATACTGGTATTACTTTGTTACTATCACCTCAAGTGTTTGAGTGTCGCAAATTTATTTAACCAACCAAACAAAATAAAAACCAAAATGGCACAGCATATGTTGTAAATAAATCAAAACCAAAGCTAGCTGAGTTCGAAGCAATGTCTATCGCATAGTAAATAATCTGAAAACGGTTCCAAGTGAGACAAGATGATAGAGGTCACCTTGAAGGTGCCCACTAGGCTTCCTGCTGACCTTGACTGTGGAGCTGAGAAGGTACAGAAGAGGGCCGAGCTGATGAGCTAAGGGTCCACCGTCACTTGAGATTTGCCACATCTGGTACTGAGCGGTTCATGGTTATTTACTCAAGTGTTTAGATGAAGGCTTTGTACACAAATCACTTCAACTACAAAATGGTTTGAACTTCACAAGAAACTGGAAGCTCAAACTGAAATTCAGTTCCATATTTCTATGCACAATGATGCTAGTTTTTCACATTCTTTGAAAGTTTAAAAAACAAGGAAGGGCAAAAATGTGTGTGTAGGGGTGACTACTAAAGCCAGCAAAGTGATGGACAAGTTATCTGGTAGGAGATAAAGACTGATTAAATGTGGATCACTTAGAAACATTTTCAGAATGAAAATCACAAAGGATCATTTCTGTGACGAAGTCTGCTAGGTATACTATTATCTCCAATTAATAAGAGGAAAAAAAAGAATCCCAGATATCCCCTCTTCTCTGAAGAAAATAAAGCTCTAATTTTGCCTGTAAAATGATGTGCAGATCTCACATAATTTTTCTCTTAGAATCCTCTGGGCTAATAGTACAGACTATAATAACCCAAAGTACTCAATTACAATTTTTAAAAGAATGACATTTTAAAACTTACTAGTCAAACCTAAGGAAAGGTATGAATTTTTTTCACAGTATCAGATTCGGCAAATTTGCATCCAGGTAACGTGGCACAAACCGTAGAATTCAAAGCATCAACTCTCACCTTCCCTCCTATCTTCATTCACATACTGGGCGACTGAGTAGCATGCATTCACTTTTACTCTGAGGGAGGAGCTGATCTTACAAGACACTTGACTAAATGACCAGGAAGGAAAATAAGGCACTTTCTTTTCTTTAGACTTATTCCAATACTTAAAAAATAAAAAAGAAAGACAAAAAGGCTCTTTTGGTCTTTTGTTTCTTGACAACCACCAGAAAAAATTAGTTCATGAAATAAAGGGTTTCTTTGTTCTTTTTTCTTTTTTTAATAACACTTGAAAGTATAAAATGCTACATTTCCAAATATATATATATATATATTTTTTTTTCTGCACCAGCACCCTTGTATAGTAAAAGTCTCTAATTTTGTTCATTTGTTTCAATGCACTACACTTTACCTACAATTTCATTACATGTATACAGCAAATAGGCAAGCATGGCTTTTACATCCTTAATGATTTTTTTTCTATACAGGGAAGTTTAAAAAAAATATTTGAACAGTTTGCCCAGTAATGTGACACATAATGCATGTACCTTCTTCTCAAATATTTTTTAAGGAGGTGTAAAATAATGGTTCAATAATTTTAACTCAATCATCTTTTTAAAAATAGTGTTGCAGTTTTGTTGTTTGTATTACTTTTCAAAACTCGATAAGTTTTTGTCCCATGGCACAATTTCTTCTAATACTTCAAATTTAGGCAGACAATATAAAAATAGGCTGCAACTCTGCCCCCTTGCAGGGCATGGTAGTGATTCAACAGCACCTCAAGTTTTGACTACTGTGTGAAACCACTTCACCAATGACAATCCTAAGCAAAGGTTCATGCATGATGCACCACCACACAGAACATTCAGAGAGAGCATTGACTTGGACACAAGAAGACAAAGAGGCTGTCAGGCCGTGGGGCGTGCTTGGAGGGCCTGTGGAGCCAGGCGGGCTGGATGGCCTGGGGGCCTGGGGCGGGGAGGGCTCGGCAGGCTTGGAGCCAAGCATCTTCTCTGGAGGGCTCGGGGTGGGGCGGGGCAGGGTGGGGCGTCCGCCTCGGCCTGGGCACCCGGGGACCAGAGATGGGCACCCAGGGACCGGGGTCGTCCCCCGTCCTCCGCAGCCCCGCCTTCCTCCCCTCCCCCCCCCCGCTCCCCATGAAAACCCAGCTGCGCGTCCCCCCTTGGAGGGCGGCGCCCATGTCGGCTCCGGGGAGCATGGGGGTCGGGGACAGCCGAGCAGGCATGGAGCCAGGCACAGAGCCCAGCGCGGGCGCGGTGCCTGCAGCTGGCATCCCTGGAGCCATGCCCTGCAAGAGCACCAAGTGGCTGCAGGAGGAGCTGGAGGCACGCAGCGGGGCCTCGCTATTGCCCTTTGGTTAATCTCTCTTATTGTTACATTATCCCACTTTGGTACCTGGTGAATTATAAAGATGTTTACTCATTTCTTTGAAATAGGAGGGGAAAAATGAGGTGAGGAGGTGTGGGAGGGAAATGGGGACAAAAACATAAGAAAGGATATCAGTGTGTGAGAAGTAAAGCACCTTCCATCTGGCGAATATCACTGTAACCCCTCTATACAATGAAATAAAAATAAATATAAAATAAAAAATACGTTTTCCTAAAGAACAAAGCATAACAATCTACATCATATAAGGTATGGTGGGACAACACTGAAGTAAGTCAGTCTATATCAATCGAACACCAAGTCTCCATCATTTGTAATAATCAGTAGAAACCTTGGGCTCTCCTAGCAGAGATTTACCATAGAACAAAATCTAGAGACATTAGACCAAATAGTATGACATTAATGCAAGGACCTCCAGGAGAAGGAAACAAAAGCCATATAATGAGTGACTGTTATCCTTAATGTACTATGTTATCTCTCATCTCTTTTGCCATCCCTTGGTTATCTCATATTGTTACAATATTTCACCTTGTTATGTGATATATTTTATATGTGCTTAATTGGATAGGGAAGGAGGGAAGTCAAGATAAGCGGGGGGAGAGTGGGAGGGAAATGGGGACCATGTCATAAGGAAGGGTATCCATGTTTGTGAAGTTATGTACCTTCTATCTGGTGAATATAATGTAACCCTTCTATTAATCACAATAAAAAATAAAAAAATAGCCTGTATCTGTCGATTAAGTCCATTTGGTTCATAGTGCCATTCAATTCTGATGTTTCTTGGTTCATGTTTTGAGTCCAGGAGTGGTCTGGGTATCCAGCCTGTTGGAGACTGAGGCATCACCACACCCAACTAACACTAGGTTGGACTCCATCTGCACTAGCAAATGCAGTGCTGTTTGCTTCATTAGTTTAGATGCACCAACATGAGAGCTACATGTGTAAAAATTGTTAACACTTCTTAAGAGATCATTTTCTTTATTAATCTGAAATGATGTTCCCATGTTTCTTTCAGTTTGTCTCGTAATTTTCATATTCCTTGTCTGTATGTTCAGTGCTTGAAATATAGAGAATCTAGTCTTTGTTTTTTCTGATCTTGTCTGATTGGGATCCTGAAGGCCTCCTGTAGGCATCTCAATGGAAAACTCACTTCACCTGGAGAGTCAGATACCTGTCCCCAAACAATTGAGAACACCCACTGAAAAGGAAAAACGGTTTATATTGCCTCATGGTTCGGGTCAATGTATCTGTTAGCTATATTGCTTTGTGCACAGTACATCAAGATAGCACCATGTAGTTGAAGAGGAGGCCTATGGTATATTTTATATACTTTACTTGTTTAATTGAAATAGAGAAGGAATGGGGAAACACAAATGATTGAGTAGAGATTGCGGGAAGAAAAATGAGAAAACAACATAGGAAGGGGAATCAGTGTTCAAGAAGTTATGTACCCAATGTGTGAAGAATGTAACTGTAATCCCCCATCCATCTCCCTGACATTAGAATACAATTAAAAGGGGAGGCCTAAGTACCTCACAGGGTCTGGAAGAGATACGGAGAGAGGGAGAGAGAGAGAGAGAGACAGAGAGAGAGACAGAGAGAGAGGCAGAGAGAGAGAGAGAGAGAGAGAGAGAGAGAGACAGACAGACAGACAGACAGACAGACAGACAGACAGACAGACAAAGAGAGAGAGAGAGACAGAGAGAGAGACAGAGACAGAGAAAGACAGAAACAGAGACACAAGACCCCCTCATCCCAATATCCCATTTAAGGACACACTCACAGTGACCTAATTTCTTCCCTCACTCCTCAATTACCCCAGTACTGAGGACCAGTGGAAGAACATAGACCTGAGTTCAAACATCTAAGAAAGCACTGGAAAAACTGGATGCCATGTGTTCATGGGCTATATCAGGTCCGTCATGGACGTAGAGAGGAAAAGTATTCCAGACCTGACCAGGCTCATGACAAGCAGCAGAGAGGAGAATCCTAGGGAGTGGAATGGCATCATCACTGCTTGCATTTTCCTCGGCAGGCCACGCGAAGGTCTATGACATAGAGTCCATGAAAGGACCTTCAGATATTGGCCTGTCAGGAAGGTCACGACAACAACAGTGGGTCCAGCAGTTGAAAGGAAAAGGAGATGTGATACACAACAGTGAAAATTCATGATAGAAACCAGGCGCCAATGAGGAACCACTGTACTAATAGCTTCTCAGGGGCTGAGATGTGGAGACTGAGGTTCCAAGCCGTCTCCAGAAGAAAAGTTCCTGACACTCAAAGGTCAAAAGTAGAAGAGTGGCTGAAGTGATAGAGTACCAGCCTGGAGCCAAGAAGCTCAAGGACAGTACCCAGAACCAGAATGTAAGCCTCACAACTGGCACCAGGAAAGAACACAAACATTAACCATTTTATATCTGTCTTCCAAGCTCCATTGGAGGCATAAATAGGAGCATCCCAGTCCAGAGGTCAGTGTGGATGAGGGGACATGAAGGGACAGGTGTCAAGGAATATCATAGGGCCTGGAAATGACATCACCTTTCCAAGCTGAAATACAGTGTCCCCTAACCCACTGCTGAGAGCCACACACTTGGACAAAATCAAATTTTCCTAACTCCATCAGACAGACAGGATTCAGCCAGGCCTCAATCTCAGGGCCCTGTGAGGACGGTCTTGTGGTTGTAGACTGAGAGACTCTGTCAGTGGCCAGAACATACTGGCCTGAGCCTCAGTGCTTTTCTGTTTGCAGCTTGGGACATGGTGGAGTTTAGCCCTGAGGCCTGTCCACCGGGCATCCCATAGAATCTTACATGACTCCTCTCCTTACCATTGCCCTGTTCTATCTCTTTGAAGTCACCAGCTTAGTACACTGGAAATTGTGGTTAAAGGGATACAAGACTGGGCACCAGGAGGCACAGAGCCCATCTGTATCTCCTCTAAGGTGGTGTGGCTGCTGCACCCAGGGCTACCTGGGGAGAGTAGTATTGAACAGTGGCTGAAACTCTGAATGGATGAGGTCATGCTCAGGACTAGCAAGTGGTGAGAAAAGGGGTCATCTGGGGAGAGTGTGTCAGAAGGAAGGGCTCAACTGAAGGGACCTCCACAGATGACCTCACTTCCTTCACAGTGGAACTTAGAACCTTGGTATCCCGGCAGCCACAGTCAACACAAGCCCCCAACTGCTCACTTGTGTGGCTAGCAGACGTTCAGATGTTAGCCCGATTTTTCTCAAATGGGAGAGGCTCCGGCCTCATGGAAGAGTGCAGAGGGTGTCTGGCACAAGTGTGTCCAAACAAGGCCAGTCCTGGCAGAGAAAACTTCTGGGTCACTGTAACCCACAAGTGACAATGGAGGCCGAGGCCAGTAAGTGGCTGGAAAGCCCACCACATCTAAGTCTCCAGTCATTACCAGGGATAGCTGAAGGCAGAGTGAGAGACCCTCGGCCCACAGGATTCTCAAGGGAGAAAAGGCTTGTCCCTTTCCATTGCACATAGGTTGAAGCCCCTCCGGGTCTGGACATGTTTGTAGGGAGAAAGCACAAATAAGCCGCACTGTTGCAAGCCGGATAAAACACAGGAAGAGACAGCCAGTAACTGTGCAATTCCTCCACAGGTTCAGTAGAGGTGAGGCCTTCAAGGACTCCTCTACACAGGATGAAATCCTGCCTTTCTCCAGCCAGGATGGCATGCCACAGGACAAACTCAGAAAGTGAGTGGACTTTGCTCTCAAAGGAGGGCATCTGTGTGCACAGTGGAGCCAGGTTTGAGTGTAGCGTGGTGGGCAAGCTCAGGATCCCAGAGATCTTGACGTCCTCCCCACAGGGTTGAAGTGTGGCATATGTATGCAGGAGGAGGTTGACCCATGACCGACAGTGCTGTTGGGAGAGCTGAGCCCTGTGCCAACCCATCCTCTCCACAGCCCCTGATGCTCAGCCTTGCCTGTCCTCACCATGGCCTCGCAAACAGGATTAGAGCATTGATGTCATGTTTTAGGACTTCTGCTGACCCTAGGAAGGCTGGCAGAGTAGAAGGCCTGGCTGGGTCACCAAGAGAACAGTGAGGTGGGGAGATAGCCCACGTGTGGCTCTTGGAACGGAGGCAGCAGAGTCACCAGTGGATGTGCACCAGCAGCCAGTTCATGCCGGGCATACAACAGACCCCACGGAGACTCCATGCAGTGGGGAGGGACTAGAGAGCTGCAGGAGTATGGGGAGCTCCCTGGAGAGGGGAGAGTTGCTCATCCCATGATTGGGTGCTGGCTCCCTGGAATTCCCTTCAATCCTTCCTTGGTTCCTGAGCACTGTCACTACCTCCACCACCAAAGAAGCTTGGCTTGGGGAGATACTGATGTCCATGTTTCAAATGAGTGCTGAGAGTGTCTGGGGTAGCCGCTGGCCAGGTTTCTGACTCTGCTGCCCCCCATCTGCCCCTAGTGCCCTCTCTTCTATCCTGGACATGTGGCTGGACGAGTACTTGGAGGACTTCTGCCAGCCTGCACACTTTGCCTGCCTCAAGCAGTTGCTGGCTCACCTGAAGAGGCACATAACTGGAACACACGTGGAGAGCCGTGCACAACGGCTCCTGGATCAGATGGAGGCCCAAGAGCCCAGCCAGACACAGCCTGATGGTGTAGAAACTGGGTGGGAAGGCAGAGGAAAGAGGCGGGATGAATGTGGGCCATCAGAGGGTGGAGAAGGCTCTAATATAGGCCTTGTGCCAGGAAGAAGAAAGATGCTGGAACATAGAGACTGTGCAGAAAAGTTGAAAATGAGGATGTGTAGAGGGATCAAGGTTGGGAAGTCAAAGGGAAGAGGGTCTTTATTCTCTTTTCAAACACTCAGGACAAATCCTCATGGAGAGGGCCTTGTCTTCTCCTGCAGCTCTAGCATTAGCCCAGTGTTTGTCTAAGTATAAGAAGAGGGCAGTATTGAGCTCCAAGCTCTGGCGTGCAGCCTAATTGCAGGAACATTACCAGGGTTAGACCAACACCCAAAGTCAGCCTTGACTCTACTGTACCATGAGATGGGAGCAGCAGCATCAGGTGTGGGTGGCAGCCATGTCTTCCCGGGACTCTGAGGCTATGTCACATGCAGTACCAGCCTCCTTTGCTCTGCTGACTGGGAGCCAGTTCGAAACTTGGCCTCATGGCAGCCTCCCAAGGGAGCCTGGAATTCATATCCTGGGAATCAACATCCTGGCCCCTGGTCCATAGCTTGGGTGGGATCCATGAATTTATGGAGAATCGAAATAGAACCTGGCATGCTTTCCTCACAGGATCTTCCTGTCCTCCTTCAGGGAGCACAGGGGAGGGACTGAACAAGGAGAAGATTGAGGTCTTAGATTTCCCTCCCCTGTTGGTGGCTGAGCAGCTCACCAGGATGGACTCGGTGAGGCCCTGGGCAGGGCAGGGTGGACCGGGCTTCCTTCTGTGCATGGCTCCCTTCTCATCAATCTCCTTCCCCTAGAGCACAAGCTTTCATGCAGCCTGAGCTTCACCTTGGCTCACGCTTCCTAGCATCACTCTCTTAAGTGCAGACACTAAAGTGCACATGAGACCTCTGTGTATCCCAGGAGCTATGCGTGGAGAGGTGCAGCCAGAATCGCAGCTCCTCCGCACTTGGCAGGGACCACATGAGCCCAAGCAATTATGAGGATTCTGGTGTGTGTGCCAGAGCCTAGTGCAGAAAATAGAAAGTGCTACAGAAGCAGCATCAGTGGATATGAACCAAAGGACAGGCATGGGGTGACTTGGGGAGGGCAGAAATTCGGCCTAGGCCAAGGAGGAAGAGTCACATTGCACAGCAGACCCTGACATGAGGTAGGGACACTCAGGTGCCCTCCAGGGTTGCGAAGCGGCATGACATCCCTACAAACCCATGCCCAAGCCTCAGAGACCCCTACACAGCCAGAGTTCTCAGCCCAACTACGGGACCCAATCTGAGGCTGGGCACTGTGCTGTGTGCCAGGCAATGAGACACTCCTTCCTTTGGCAGGAGCTGTTCCTGAAGGTGGTGCCCCACCACTGCCTGCATTCTGCCATTTCCCAGAAGGACAGACACGACATGGAGAACTTGGCCCCCACCATCCGGGCCACCTTCACACAGTTTGACCAGGTGTTCTCCTGCGTGCTCACCACCTGCGTAGGGGACCACAGCATGCAGCCCTGCTCCAGGGAAAGGGTGCTAGAGCACTGGATCTCGGTGGCCATGGTAAGACACAGCTGCTGCCTAGAAACTCTCCCTTCAGGGTCTTATGTTCTGAGATGTGCCAATGTGCTCAGAGCCCTGTGTGGACTTCAGGGCCTCCTGCCCAGGGCCATCTTGTCTGGACTCCCACATACCACACATGCAATGGTGCTCACTCCTTCCTCATACTCAGGACTCAGGGGCAACTTCACCCAGGCCTGGTCAGCCCTCTCTCCCCTCTGAAGCCCTGTAAGCAGCTCCCCAGAATCCTTGTACTGACCCTGGCTTAGCCCAGCCAGCAAGGCATCAGGTGGCAGCAGTAGCATGCAAGGCTCACACCCCCTTCCCATGCAGGAATGCAGAGTCCTCAGGAACTTCTCCTCCCTCCATGCCATCCTCTCTGCTCTGCACAGCAGAGCCATCCAGCGCCTGGACAGCACATGGCAAGAGGTCTCCAGGTGGGTCCTTCTCTCCACAGAAGCTGTGCACACACAGGGATTAGCCAGCTTCACCACCAGCCCCAGAGCCAAGCCTGTATGACCTGGGCTGCTAGCCAGGAAAACAGGGACAGTGCCTGCATTATGCCTGTTCATGCACCGGCAAATGTTCAGTGCAATGTCTCACTGAAGCTGGACAGAGACCCAGAGGAGCTGTCCAGGATTTCTGTGGTAATTCTACATTTCTGTCCAAAGGAAATCCAAGCACAGTTGTCTAATACAACTGGGCTGGACTCCACTGGGACAGGAAGAAGAAATTGCTTCCAGCTCCTGGGTCCTTGGGAGCTTCATGCAATCATTTGAAAACCTCCTGTTCAGGCAACTTGCAGGCCTGGCTCTAAAAGAAAACCCAGCCTGTCTCCCTTCTCTCTCACTTTCCCATTTCTCACTTCTCTCTGTCCCTCCTACAGAGACAGCATGCAGATTTATGAGAAACTCTCAGAGATCATTTCTCCTTCATGCTCTTACTTCCGGACCAAAGTGCTACTCTTTCAGGTAGAGAGAAAGGGGTCAGAAAGAACAGGGCTAAGAAGGCAAAAGTGGGATCCAGTTCCAAAAAGAAATGCTTTCCCGTTTTTTTTTTCTCTCCATTCTGGATCTTGAACTCAGGGCATGGCTGTTGTCCACCGTTTTTAATACTCAGTGCTCTTCATTTTCAGTCCCAAGCCCACTCCATGTTTGGAGTTGATTGTAATTCACAGACTCAGTGACTGTGGATTGAACTGGGATCCCCCGATCTCAGGCTCTTGAGTACCTGGTATGTAAGTCAGCTGCACTGCTCAGGAGTGAGTTGCTCTGCCATGGGATATTTCAGAGCTGTCCTTTAGCCAAACAGACATAGCACACACTTGGTTTGGATCTTAACATTCAGAGCCAGGATGTCTACCTGAAGGAACTGGGTCTCTCTGTTCTCCCTAGAGCAAATGCTGCTCACCGCCATACAAACACAGAGAAGGACTAGACAGGGGAACTGAAGGTGGCTGGGGGTTTTCTTGACATGGGAGGCCAGGCACTGCTCACTAAGTCCTCAAATCTCAGCTGGACATGACTGCGAGCCCTAACCTTGACACTCAACCATGAAACCCCGCAAGTGAACTAGTCACTCCGATAGAGACACCCACACAAATCAAGAAAGGAAAAGATGTATCTACCTCTACATTCCAACATACTGAGCTCCTTCACACACAATTCCAGAAGCCTCAGTGGGAAGGGCTACAGACTGCACTCCTCAATGCCTTGACCCGCTTATCCACTACAGTATATCTGGGGAACTCCCCACCCAGATGCATAGAGTAAGATTTCTGCCAGGACACAGACACATAGGGAAGAGCTTTGTAGGAAAGAAACTTTCTCATGATTCAGCGCCCCTCCCCTAGGTGAGGAAATCCAGAATTTTTTTTTTAGGAAGTTAGCTGAAAGTCCATAATCCTCTCCCTCCTGGACTATTCTACCCTCCGGCCCATGACAATTATGGGAGCACTCACTGACTGCACCCTGCTCACAGAGTTAGAGTGTCTCTTCTATGATTGCCTACAGTGAAGTGGACAGGCCACCATCCCTTCCTATTCCTCGGTCCCCTCCTGTCACCTATGAAGACTGAGGAATTTGGATGATTGATGAGACAATGAGGAGAAAGAAGTTTCCAGGAGTCCAGAGAAGGCATTGGCACAGAGACTCAGGGCAGCACCAACATTGGGAGAAACCAGTGGATCCCATAGCGCTCAGAGGAACGTCATTTATTTGCAGAGTTTGCAGATGACGAAGCAGGCAGAGAGAGGCCAGTTCAGAGCATGGCATCCCTCAGATCTGCTGAGGCAGAGAATTAACCAGAACAAAGCAGCAGGTGGCACTAGCTTTGGCACCATCCATGCTCAGGTCAGGGACAAAGGTTGAGTGGACACATGTCTCAGGAGTTCTGCTCTCCATTGTGACAGGAGCCTGGTGACTTTGCCCCCAAGGAGAAGAAGGCCAAGAGAGGCCAGAGGCAGGCTGAGGACATGGTGAGTGACTGTGTCCTGAACGCACCAAGAGTGCCTGTAAGAGAAGAGAAGAGAGGTCTGCTTGCTCATCTTACCTCTTGTTCCCCTGCCTGAAATAACTCCATACACATGGGATTTGATTCTTATAATCCCTTGTCCTGAGTGGCTGCCAGAGACAAAGGAGGAGGAGAAGCCAGAGCATGGCAAAGCCTGTGTGGCAGGTGGCCTTCAGAGGCTCCTTAACTTGGGGAGGTGTCAATGCCACCCTTATACTGTTTATTATCCCAAGTGCAGAGAAGGGGCTCTAACAGATTGGCCAGAACAGGTGACTCTGATAAGAAAGGCCCTGTGAGGATGGAGGCTGTCTGGGGAGGCCTACAATGGGGTCCTAGGCCATGGCACATCAACCCATCCAATTCCACAGGTTCACATCAAGGGCACCGTGCCCTACCTGAAAACTTTCCTGGGAGACTTCCAAATGATTGACACGGCCTTTAGGGACTTCCTGGATGTGAGTAGTCTGGGCATCACTGAGCTGCTGGGGTTGGGACAGAAAGTCTCCTGCTGTGTGCTGAGTTATGGCACAGTGAAGAGTTTCTTAAGATAACACTGCATCCATCTTAAGAAGGGACATCCAGAGCTGCTGGGATAGGGAGCTAGGGCACATAGCACAACTGGGACTCAAGTTCCTCTGGGCACAGTGGGCAGTTGGGATCAGTGGAAAACAAAGGACAGGCCAAGCAAGCACCAGTGAGTCCGGCTCAGCTGAGCCCTCAGTCACCCCACCCCATGTCCTCAAAAGGTTTGGACAAGATGATCCCAGAACCTCTTTGGAGATGTGTCCAGGTCCCATCTAGGACTTGGTTCACAGGCACATGTAGATGCCCTCTGTCCCATGGAAGAGGACCAGCCCCTGACAGGGAGGACTGAAGGGAGGAAGGGTGGGGTTCTCCTCACATTGTTCTCTGCCTTCTAGGAGGGAGTCATCCATTTGGAGAAATTAAGAAAGGTGAGTTTCAGGTGCCCTCCTGGCTGGCTGGGGACCAGCAGCAGAGTCAGCTTCAGTCACCATGACGGGTAGGGAAATTTGGTTCAGAGTGCAGATCTTTCCTGACGACAGGGTTGGGATGTGAAGTGGGAGAGGAGAGCTTCCTGTGAATGCGTGTGGACACAGTTGTGAGAGCCACAGCACCCTGATGCACTGAGGCTTCCCAGAGCAAAGCCTGGTGAATGCTCTTCCCCTGGGCATCACAGCACAGCCCTCCACTTACCTCATGCTCTCCCTGGCCAGGAATATGCAATCATGGAGCAACTGAAGCAGCTACAGGCAAGCTGCAGCTATGAACACATCACCCCAGACGAGAAGTTTCTAGGCTGGTTCAGAGACCTGGAGAGGATCAGCGAGGAGGCCAGGTGAGCTGGGAGGCACTAGCACAGGGAGAGTCGCCTGTCACTGGGATGTGGTGCCATCCTGAGTGTCACATGTCTGGACTTGAGGACTTACACTCCCTAGGGGCAGTGACCAGGTGGGTGGCAGGCTCAGAACTGAAGCAGAATCTGGGAGGTCCCAAGCTTCAATTTGGTCAGCTCACCTCACACCCCTTGCCTAGCTATGACCTGTCATATACACTGGAGCCTCCGGGACAGAATGACACTGCAAGCCCTCCGACCAAGAAGCGCTTCAGCATCTGGAAGGCCTGGAAGAAGTAAGGACCTGGCCACTGATGGGCAAGAACCAGGGAAGATGATGGGATGGGTGTGGGAATGAGACAGGCTGTGGATGAGACATTTCCATTGAGAAGCCAGGTCTGGCACTCAGTTCTCTGGGGTGTCTGCCCCTCTGCTTACACTGAGTTCTGTCTCTGTGATTCATCCATCACATAAGGGAATGGGAAAATGTTAACTGACCCAGATCATGGAGTGGAGATTCAGGTCCCCAGTGTTTGAGGTCGAGGGTCTTGTGTGTGTCCTGAGAGAAGTTCCTAAAGTAAGCTGACCCCTCTCTAAAGCCACCAGACCCAGAGTGCTGCAATTAGTACCAGTGGCAGCTCCCAGTTGAAGTGGATGGATCAGGACAAGAGTGGCCCTGAGATGAGCAGCACAAACACCACTGCAGTGCAGTCAGACAGCAATGTGCAGTCAGCTCCCTCCTCCAGCTCCTACCCAGAGCTCATCAGGAGCATCTCACAAACATCCTCAGGAGACCCGAAAAAGGTGACTTCCTGTCTTGCCCATAGTCCTCTTTCCACTGCCTGAGAGGAAAGCCCTAGACCTGGTTGGAAACCTGGACTTCTCCTGATGTTGCTGTCATCCACAGGTCCAGGGATCCTCCTCCCGGTCCACTGGGATGACCAGCTTGGCCTCTGCAAGCCAATCCTCACCCACAGACACCAGCACAATGGACACCAATTCAGCCAACACTCACAGCGGCACCTCAGGGCAGAGTAGTGACAGCTCATCCGTGCCTCCCCATCTCAGGCTGGGAGACTCGTGTATCATCAGGGTGGTGCTGCCTGTGGAAAACAGACGTCTATGCAGAAGCATTGAGGTGAGTTGGGCGGCTGCATTTCCTTCTGCTCTTCTGACCTAAAAAAGAGGGAGGGAAAATTATGCCCAGTCTCCAGGCAAGAATAGCTCCTCAGGCAGGGTCAGTGAGGAGTCCCGAGAGGAAGAATGCGGACAAAGATTGGGGAAATCCTAGGCTCTGGAGGGCATAGTTTAGATACTTCACTTTCCCCAGGAAACAACCTGAAGGCTGGTGTTTGATCACAAGATTAGTAGTGAATGAACACGATTGCCAGTTGAGACTGTTTACTGTCTCAGAGACAATCCTCGCACATTACTTAGCAGGCTCTTCTGACAATCACATCTGGGTTGGAGGACAGCGAGACATAGGGATCCTATGTTCTGGGAAGATGAGGAATGTCTAAGGCAGGGTGCTGCAGATGATGGAGCTAAAAGATCTGCTCACAAGTAAACTCCTCACAGGAGAGACAGATGTCTGCTCTTCTAGCTACTCAACTGGGCAGATGACGTTCAGAGCCCCTCCTTCCTCATGCTGGGTCTGGTCTCTGCATCTGGTTCAGTCCTCTCACCAACAGGAAGGAGAATGGGTGTCATGAGCAGTCATCTGGGGAGGCAACAACTTCCTCTCTCCTGGACTCTCAGTGTTAGGGGAGTTGATCAAGGGTCCACGTGGTGTCGTTCATCACTGCATCCTCCAACTCACCCCAGACCTGGCTAGGAGCAGGCACTGGGCACTTGGCTGGCTCCTCCCCTGCCTGGGGTTTCTGGAGTTTATTGTGTATTCCACTAAATCTCAGGGGCCCACACCTGGAAAGCAGATCTAGGAACAGCTGGTAAACTCTACAAAGAACACTAAATAACCAACTTCAATGCATGGACTCCTCTTCAGGAAGGAAGGGTTAAAACACACCCATGACACCCCATGGCATTTCTCATGTTTAACACTGAGATGGTTCCACCGAAGTCCTGGATACTGACTTCAGGGAGGGACCCCTGGGACCCAGTTCTCAGGGCCTGTTTCCTGATCCAACCCAGGTGACCAACCAGGAGAAGACCCGAGATGTCATCGTGAAAGCTATGAAGAAATTCCAGGTGCGTGGATACAAGCCAGAAGACTTAGAGCTGGTGCAGATCATCACACAGGATCAAAGTGAGTCCTAAAACAATAGCTAGGACAGGCAAATAAGTAAGTTGGCAGGGGCCCAGGAGTTTGGACCGGTGGTAGAGAGCCATCTAGAATGCAAGAACACCAGAGTTCGATTCCTTGGAAATATATGCATAGGCAAAACAAAAAAAAAGAAAAAAAGCCAGAAGTGGTGCTGTTAGAACTCTAGCCTTCAGAAAGCCCCAAGGCAGTACTCAGGCCCTGACTTCAGCCCCAAGGTCTAGCAAAAAAAGAAGAGGTTTGGCAGGAGAGAGTGTCCTCACCCACCAACCCCTCCATCAGGGTATGGCAGCATAAGGGCAGCCTTAGACACCAGGCCCAAGCCAGCCCTGGTTGCTGCACAGCTATTGCCCTCATGGACATGCTTGTTCTTGCCCTGTCTGAGGAGGAAGTAGCCAGTGCAGAGACCATCCGTGAGGACTGGAGACAATACAGCTCATAGGACAGAATGGCTGGCTTGCTCACCAGAACGGACTTTGTCATTCTCCAATGTAAACACATGGCTTCAGAAAATACCTGACACTTGAGTGTCACTCAGTTGTAACGTGTGTGCCGAGAATTCCTGAGACCCTTGCATTGTTCCCACACCATTAAAACTATGCCTCCAAACATTACTCACCCTATATCATGGACTAATGCAAGCCCTGAAAGAGCTATTGAGAACTCATGGGCAACTTCCCAATATTCTCTACCTATGTGTTTTTCTTCCAAATGAGTTAGAAGCCAGGTGCCTAGGACTCAGCCTACAAACCCAGTTCATTAGGAGGTTCACCTCAGGCTCTAGGTTCGAGGTCAGCCTGGGTTAGAAGTCTCTGATTCTCTTTCTTCTATCAACCACAGTAAAAGCAGGAAAAATCATATGGCGCCAGTGGCACAACACTTATCTTGAACAAACAGGTCAGGGGGAGAACCGAGTCACTGAGTTAGATAAGTGAGCCAAAAGTTGACTTACTCATAAAAGATATAAGTTGAAAAGGTAGACAAAAGTTTAGGTAGATGAGACAGACAGAGAGACAGGGATAGGGACAGAGACTGAAGTAGCCAAAGAGACAGGGACAGGCTGGGAATTTGGCTTAGTGGTGGAGTCCTTGTCTTGCATGCACTAAGACCTGGGTTTGATTCCTCAGTACCACATATACATAGAAAAAAGCCAGAAATGGTGCTGAGGCTCAAGTGATAGAGCTCTAGCCTTGAGAAAGCCCAAGGACAGTGGTCAGGCCCTGAGTTCAAGGGCCAGGACCGGCAAGAAAAAAAGAGACACAGACAGACTCACAGATGGTAAGAGGAGTCAGACTCATGCAAGACTCATGGGACTCAAATGATAATGAGCCACAGTGGTGTTGCTGTCTTGTCTTTGCAATGAGGTGCAGAATCTGTCCAGTTCTTTGTGAGGTTGACCAGCACTGATCACAGATTACAAGTTCCATGCAGGATGTGTTCTGAATTCCTTCCTACCTTGTGACCATTCCCACTATGCTGGCAGCATGGGGTTTTCCCTCTCACAGCATAGGGTTTTCCTCTCACAAAGAGTGCAGGATACAGGAGATTGGGGAGAAATTGAAGGCCAAAGGCAGGACTTACAGTCTACTTGGGGCACATGGTCTTAGAGGACCCTGGAACTCACTGCAAGAAGCCTGAATTAGGCCTTGCTTTTTGTGGTCCTGAGGGTCCATGTTTGTAGGACAATCTTAGGAGAGCTGGTTTGCACATTGCAAAGCCTGTTGTGTCTGTGATGCTGATAAGGCAGCAGCGAGGTCAGAAAGGGATTGGCTTGTGCCTCCTTCACCCTGACCTGGCAGGACCTGAAGTCCAAAGTTGTCCTCTGAGAAAGGAGTTTTCAGCAGTTCTTTCGCATGCAGGAATCAGAGATTGGAGGCATTCGGGGTCCTAACCCACAGTTGATCTCTAAGTGCATGGGAATGGCAGTGGTCTCAGCCCCAGGTTGGACAGCTAAGGTTTGTGTCCCTCTTCCACCAGAGCTGAGGATTCCTGATGATGCCAACGTTTTCTATGCCTTGAAGACTATGGACGTCTACCATGTGGTGCTGCGGAAGTACACCTTCCCCCGGAGGACACCTGCCAAGCAGAGATCCAGCTTCAGCCTCTTCCACAGGAAGAGGAGGGGAAGCAAGGCTTAAGGAGAGCTCCACGTGCGCATGCCTCCCTGGGTCCTACTGACCATGATGACTTGAGTGGCCCTGGCCACCCTGCACTCCAGCCCAGGATACCCACACTCCACCTACAAAACCACCCTGCTGTGCCCAGGCTACTTGCATTAGCCAAACTCCCCCTTCCCTCCTTGGACTCCCTGAGTGCCTCAGGCACCCTGTGCCATCACAGGACAACTGTACCCACCACACTATCACCTGACATTTTGGACTCTATTACAGGTCATCACCACTTGTGCACTTGGCTCTTCCACTCCCAAAATCATAGTTCTGTTCTTCAAAGATTCACCAAAGGACAATTCGCGACCCTCAGCCTTTCTAATCTTTGTTAGGCTACACCAAAATCCAAGCCTCTGCCATGAGGCTTGATTGAGACTCATCAAGTGATGGAAACCACACACTGCAGAGCTGTGGTGTGGAGGAAAATGCCTCAGAACTCATTCTTACATACACATGCAGACTCATTGGCCCATTATTCGCGTCAAGGTCATGCAAACACCATTTCACAGAGCAGTACCACAGACATTGGAGACCACTGAAGATTGGAATTTCAGGAAGCATGGGCCCTTGCTCTGTATATGATTTATTTACAATGAATATTTGTGTACATGCCAGAAAGTAAAAATACTAATGGGACTGGAGGGGTTTTTTAGAAAGTTAAGTTAGATTTGAATGTTCACATTTAATTACAGTTCTTGTTCTCTGCTCTGGTTCTTGTGCTTTTCTTCTTTTATCTGTATGTTACAGAGACAGTCTTCCATCTGACAGGATGGAAGATATTTATAACAAAATTTAAATACACATCAGACTGTTTAACCAATTTACCATCTATTACTTTGGGGTTTGTTCTGAAAAACACCAGCTCCTGCTCAGTATTTAACTCAGGCAGATGGACTCTGAACAAAGGCTTATCCAATTTCCCTGAAACAGATGCAAATCATCAGTCATATCAGTTTTCCTTGACACAAAATGTGACAAGCTACTGCCTTCATTTCTCTTGTCAGGGGGGGCAGGCCTGGGCACTGTCCTTGGGCTTTCTCAAGGCTAGAGCTCTACCACTTGAGTCACAGCACCACTTCCACCTTCTTTCTATGTATGTGGTACTGAGGAATCGAACCCTGTTCTTCGTGCATGCTTAGGCAAGCACTCTACCACTAGACCAAACTCCTATCCCTGCTTCAGTTTTGTCCATGGAGAAATAGATTCAGATGTAAGAACTGGACTAAAAGTAGGTCCTTCCAAGAATCACTAATGGGAAGGAAATGAAGAAAATGAGAGAGAGAGAGAGAGAGAGAGAGAGAGAGACAGAGAGACAGAGAGACAGAGAGAGACAGAGAGAGAGAGACAGAGAGAGAGACAGAGAGAGAGAGACAGACAGACACAGAGACACAGAGACAGACAGACAGAGAAAGAGAGACAAAGAATTATTCTGGGACATATCTCAGAGTTGACCCATTAGAGGAGTAAGGAAGCTGGGATATTTTATGCACTAGCTCATATTCATTATTGTTTAAGGGCTGTCATGGAGCTTTAATGCCTAAGGGACTTTCAGATTGCCCCTTACATAGGCTGAGCATGCTACTATACGTAAAAAAAAATGTCCACAGGCAAAGAGTGACAGTAATTTGCAGAAAGAAGCCACCTGTGCATAGGGAAATGACATGATGAAGACATGTGGAGGGATGGCAACCATGTTGGTTCACAAATAACTCAATTAGAGCATTCCTGTAAGAGGGTGCAAAAGCAGTGACTCTCCATGCAAGGGTCATGTGTGGAGTGAGGCACTAGTTACTCAGTTAAGTTAAAATCAGCTGAATTGAGGCATTATAATGACTGTATTGCTAGCTACCTGGGAGGTGGACTCTGGGAGAATGGTAGCTTGCAGCTATTCTGAGTATGTAGGTTTATGAGACCTCTTCTTTAATACATAGCTGACTGTGGAGACTTCTGCCTATCATCTTAGCACACGAGGCTAAGATGGAGAGGTTTGTGATTCCAGGACACTCTAGGCACATGGTAAGCAGGTTAGGCCCATGGTCCGTTTGCTCTCTGGAATACTTGTTCAACTCTGCTAGCCTGGAGTTAGCTGGAGATGACATGGATAATGAGTGTTTATGGCTTTGCTCCAATAACAATGTATTTGCAACAATAATAATAAAACAAGGTTGTGGGTAGATTTGGTCTGTAGGCCATTGTTTTTCACTGCTGATCTAGATAGGAGTTTTCTAAGTAGAAGTCCACTCAACACTTCTTTCTTTTCCTTAGTTAAAAACAATTCTTACTTTTATCTGGGTCACTGTATAACTAGATACAGCTAAACTCTGATCAATGAAGTGGGAATATTTAGTGACAAATTCTGGAAAAAGATTTAAGAGAGAACAGGCAGGATAGATAAGGCCTTTGCCATCTTCCTATCTGGCTGCCTGTAACTCTGATCTGATGGTCGTGATGACGAGGGTGATCACCAATAGGAACGGTAATTAAGAACCCCAAGGGAGGCCACCCCTCTCGTGGCCCTTTCATTCCCTGCAATATGCTCCTCATCTACCCTGAGACAAGCTGGCCAACAGACATCCCAACTGGAGCCAAAAGGAAACAAAAAAAAGAAAGGGAAGGCAAGCAATTTCCTTCCAAGGACTTGTCCCAGAGGTTGTGAATGTTTCGATGACATTCTGTTGGAGGAAACGTAGTCACCTGGTCACATCTAGCTTCAGGAGAGGCTGAAATATTGGCACGGGCTGGGAAGCCAGGTGCCCACCTAGTTCTAATGCTACTATGAAGAATTAATGATGCTTTAAAAAAAGAATTAGGGATGTTTAAATTTTATTTCCACACAAGGGACACACACACACACACACACACACACACACACACACACACACACATCAGGTCAAATCTGATATGCAATGAAAACAGCTCTGTCTACTACCATTTTACAACATAGCTGTGGAAACAATTTTAAAGATCCATGCTTGCTCCACGAAAGAGTATCTTAGTCAAACTACGTATGTGTCCATTCTAAAAGGTCCCTGACCCTGCTATGCAGCTTTTCTGTCATTAGATAGAGAAAAACAGAGTCTATGGATAGTAATAAACTGGATGTTTAAAAATGCAGAAAATAGAAAACCTACTCTGAAGTGTAGCTGTGACCTAATATTTGAGCTCCAACTAATATGAATATAAATTGATCAAATGTCAAAGGAAATATGAGAACCCTTGGGTGCCTGAAAGTTTGGTTTAAAAAAATCCTCTCATCTGTCTTTATTATTCCCTTTGACCAACATATCAATGACACCTTAGTAGAGGATATAGGATAAACAGAGCCAAACATGCATGAACTGGGAAAAATGAAGACATGAGAAAAGCCACTTAGAGCATTTAATAGACAATACAACGTAAGGCAGGCACCAGTGCCTCACACATGTAATCCTTCCTAAGCAGGAAGCTGTGATATGAGGACTGCAGTTCTAAGCCAGCCAAGGATAAGGAAAGCCTATGAGACTCAGTTCCATGCCTTCTGCCCCCAACACCATTTTTTTCTATTCTCCTGGCATCCCCCTGACTTCGTGGAAATGGCTTACTCTTGTTTGTGCTCATTCATGCCCTGTCTCGTCTTTATAATTTGACTGGCTGCCCTTTCCCCAGAGGGCATCCAGAAACTGGCTGGCCTTTGGCATCTGTTCAGCTGAAATTCAGCTGAGAACTTTCCAGATGCAGCATTACCACTATCCTCTCTAGAAAGCTGTCATTTGGTGCTGGCAACACCTCAGGTCAGCTGTCCCGTGGCCTGCTTCTCAGCCGTTCCACTTTACTGGAGAACCACAAATAGTAAAATGAAGCCAGGAATCACTTCATCCCTTGCAGAACAGGTATTGGTCACCAGTGGCCTCTGGTCAGGATCTCAGATGCTCCAAGCATTGAATTGCAAGGACCCAGTGTAGTCTAACCCTTAACGTGAGGGCAGAGAGAGGACACTGTGCTGCAAGCCAGCAGAAGGCAGAGCCAGGTACAGAAATCCTGGGAGCTTCAGTACTTACTTACAGGTACTTGTTTACCTTACTGCAATGCAATGAATCATCTAGATGAGGTAGGTGGCCTACTGCTCAGTTGTCCTCTAACTTCATTAGCCTTTACAAACCCATTCTCCTGTTCCATGAGAGATGACAAATCAATGTTATTAACTGAAACTCTAAATGTCCAGTATATATAAATACACTGAAGTCAAGAATGTGGTGTAACTAAATTTGTATTTCTGCTGAGAAATGTTATCCACCTTCCTTTACCTCTGATAGCCCTGTTTTCTGGTGACCTCTCATCCTCAAACCAGGGTATAATTCCCTGCAGCCTCTGAAAGCTTCCTGTTCCATAACTCATTCTCACCTGGAGAAGAGGGCTGAGGAGCTCATTTATAATGTGGTTAATAACAAGTCTTAATCCAGGCACACTGGTGGCTCATGCCTGGAATTCTACCTCATCAGGAGTCTGAGATCTGAGAAGCAGGATTCAAAGTCAGTCTGGATAGAAAAGTTCATGAGATTCTTAGCTCCAATTAAAAACCCAGGAGAACCATGACATGAGAAAGGTTATCAATATTTGTGAAGTAATGTACCCTCTATCTGGTGAATATAATGTAACCCTTCTATTAATTACAATAAAAATATCTGAAAAAAAACAGGAGAAGAGGACTGCCTTAGTTGTTAGGACCCTAGCCTTTGGGTGAAAAAAAAACTAAGGAAAACTGTTCTGACCCTGAGTAAGCCCCAAGATTGCCACATACACACACCCCAAAATAGTAATAATTCCTTATATATCATCATTAAAATGATGCTTCCAACAACTGCAAGTCATCCAGTGATGGACATTCTCATGAGACAAGAAAGGACCCACCACCACTTAGTTTACCACACTGCTAAGGGTCACCAAGAAACACATTTGTACCCCCTCTCTGAAGGCCTGAGACTGGATAGACCATTAGCATTCACCAGTGACTAATGTGAGGAGCACACACACATACACACAGATTTAATTCTGGCCTCTTTAATAATGGTGGAAGAGCTGCTCTGCCAGCTCTGTAACTACAACTACAAGGATTTTCCAGGAAGAACCAGAAAATAGAGTTCACCCACAGAGCTCACAAAGCTATCCTGGCTGCACAGCTTTGCAACTGAAAATGCTACAATCTCATCCCCAGGGTCTCCAATTTCCTGCTCCTCCCACGCTAGTCTTCCACCCACCACCACTCACATACCATACCATCTCACACTCCACAGGGTCCAGTCTCAGTAAATAGGCTTGAACTCTCAAAGGGAATTCAAGATGGGCAGGTACAGGAAATTTGAGTCATGTTGGAGTGATACCCTTTTGTTAACATGGGTACCTGTATCAAGTCAGTGGCAGAGCATCCAGAATACCCTTGATTTGGTCTGCAGAGGCCAGCAATATTACATGGAAATCTTTCTGAAATGTTTCTAAGAAAAAGGTGAGCTGAATGACAGGGATGTTCTGATGCACCTCTCTTTCATGGAACTATGTATTGTAGGTCATTAGGGGAAACTGTTTCCTTCATTCATTCATTCATAAAGTGGGAGCAAAGAATGGCATCATCCCATCTGTAAGGAAATGGAAAGACTTGGAAAAAAATCATATTAAGTGAAGTAACCCAGACCCAAAGAAAAATAAGCTCCATGGTTTCCTTAAGTTGTAACAATTAGATAGGCCAAAGACATAAACAGAGTCTTCTCTGAAGAAGAAACAAAAATGGCCTAGAGACACATGAAGAAATGCTCGACATCTCTGATCATAAAAGAAATGCAAATCAAAACATCTCTAAGATTCCACCTCACTACAGTTAGAATGGCCAGGATCAAGAAAACTAATAACAACAGATGCTGGAGGGGATATGGCCAGGAGGGATCACTACTACACTGTTGGTGGGAGTGGAAAGCAGTATGGCAGTTCCTCAAAAGACTAAACATAGAGCTCCCCTATAACCCAGCAATCCCACTACTTCACATTTACCCAACCATCCAGAAACAAGGGCATACTAAATCCAATAGCACAATGATGTTCATTGCAGCAGTATTTACCGTAGCAAAGATATGGAACTAACCCAGATATCCCTCAGTTGATGAGTAGCTCAACAAGATGTGGTATTTATGCACAATGGAATTCTATGCTGCTGTCAGAAAGAACGACATCACCCCATTTGTAAGGAAATGGAAAGACTTAGAAAAAATCCTATTAAGTGAAGTAAGCCAGACACCAAGGAACATAGGCCCAATAGTCTCCCTCATTCGTCATAATCAGTAGAAACCTTGGGCTCTCCTAGCAGAGATTTAAAATAGAACAAAATGTAGAGACATTAGGCCAAATCTATATTGGAGAAAAGGACTGTATAACATTGGCATTACTCCTGATGAAACATAACACGACTGGCACATGACATTGTGCCTGGGCCCAGGACCACAGTGCACATATGACACAACAGGGCAAATAAGCCACACTCTGCAGTCTCTGGAGACATGGGTGCCAGTATGAGGTGTGTGTCACTGATTCTCACAGTGTACCCCTCTGTAGGGAATGCTGGTTGTGGGGGAGACTGGGCCTGTGTAGGGACATAAGAAGTATCTGTCATTTTCTTTTAATTTTACTGTGAACTTAAAACTACTCCAAATTATTCAATTCTGAGCTGGGCACCAATGGCTCCTGCCTCTCATCCTAAACTACTCAGGAGCCTGAGATCTGAGGATTCAAGGTCAAAGCCAGCCCACGCAGAAAAGTCCCTAAAACTCTTATCTCCTGTTAACAAGCAAAAACCCAGAAGTGAAGCTGTGGATCAAGTGGTAGCAGGCCAACCTGTGTGACCAAGTGAGTGGCCCTGGCTGGGACAGGCAGGTAGGAGGAGGCTGGGTAGCCTTGCATTGGGTGGGTGAGGTGCGCCGCCTACTGGATGGTAATGGAATAAGGTACTATGGAACTAGCACTGGAGAAATAAACACCTTTATGCATCTCAGCTTATCTGTATCATTATTGTGCTCCCTACACAGCCTTAAGCAAAAATGCTAGTGGACATGCCAAGACCCTGAGTTCAAGCTCCACTACCAGCGTACGCATGCATGTGCACACACACACACATACACACACACACACACACGTGAGATATCCCTCTGTACATGACCTTAATAATAACAATAAAAAAAATGTTTAAAGGCCAAATGAAAGCTCTAGCCCTGAGTTTAAGCCCTAGTACCAGAATGAAGTAGTAAGATAATCAAGCTCTTTGAATAAACTCAAACCATCTTTGTGGCCTGACAGTAGGCCCAAACTTCTTAAGCAACACAAAAGTAACAACCATTAAAAAAAAGAAGGAATGGGGGTGGGGGGAGTGAAATGGGGACCAAGACATGAGAAAGGGTATCCATGTCTGTGAAGTAATGCACCTTCTATCTGGTGAATATAATGTAACCCTTCTATTAAGTGTAATAAAAATATGAAAAAAGAAAGAAAAAGACAACAATCATTCATTATATGGCTTTTGTTTCAATATCCTGGAGGTCCTTTCAATTAGCTTCACATTATATGGCCTTATGTATCAAGATTTTGCTCTATTGCAGATCTCTGCTAGGAGAGCCCAAGGTTTCTACTGATTATGACGAATGAGGAAAACCACTGAGCCTAAGTTCCTTTGAGCCTAGCTTACTTCACTTAATATGATTTTTTCTAAGTCTTTCCATCTGCATTTCTGAAACTCTAACACCATACAGTCATTTGCTTCCTTCTGAAACATATCCCTTGAAGGAAGATGTATATCTTCCTTGCGCTGATATACACTTTCATAAAATTTAAGTAATGACAACTTATTTTTCACAGAATTTCCTAACAATTAATGTCAAATGTCAAATGGAAGGCTGGATTTATTGGTCTAAAAGCATTCTGCTCTAGAAAACTAAAAGTGGACCAAAGTAAAAAAAAATTTCTCCCGTGATGCAAAATGCCATGTTGATATATTGACCAGTTTTCTGAAAAACAGGGTATTTGACAACACAACAGTATTTATTTTATTTTTCACTTACATTTAAAGTAAGTAAACCTAGTGTCTACTCTCAAAATAGTCAAATAATTATCATCCTAAAAGAACCCAGAACTTTATTGCAAATATCTTGTCTGAAATTCTCTAATTATTATACATTTGGCAGTGAGTACATAGCATTTTCAAGGCAATTATACACACTAAATGGTATATAAAAATTAACATTAAATAAACGTAACCCTACCTGTTGTTACTGTATGCATTTATTTGAAATAGGGAAGAAAGGGGGAAAAACAAGATGACTTGGAGGGGGTTGGGGAGCAAAAGAGGGAGAAAAGCATGAGAAGAGGTATCAAAATTCAAAAAGTAATATACCCACTACCTGCCGGGCGTAACTGTAACCCCTCAATACATTACCCCACCCCAACCATTTTTTTTAAGTCTACCCCTAAGGCAAAGTAAAGCCCCACCAAAGTTCTAAATCCAATCACCAAACACTTAGTTCTTAATCCAAGTATCTTATATACATTACACACATTCTTTAAAGAAAACTTCCACCTAAAATAAAGCCCAGATACACAAAAGCACACATAGAGGTATTCGGCTTAATGCATTACACAAAGGCCAACTCCACTGCAGCACAACTAGGTTAAAAAACAAACGGTGGAAAAACAAAAACACCCTGCCACTTCAGAAACAAGATAGCAATCACAGCCTTCTCCTTCCTAACCTATCTTTTAATGAAATAAGTTTCCTGCAGATTTTTTTTCTTAATGTAGTCTTGCCACCCAAGTTTGCATTCCAAGACAGCAAATATTTAACTTATAAAGGCATAATTTCATTGAAATTGTATCTCTTAACAGACAGATGTATATTCCTAGACAGCAAATCTTAACAATGCTTTTCAAAATGTTTTACTAGGCTTCTTTTTTTTTTTTGCCAGTCCTGGGCTTGAGCTCAGGGCCTGAGCACTGTCCTTGGACTTTCTCAAGGCTAGAGCTCTACCCCTTGAGCCTCAGCACCACTTCCGGCTTTTTTCTATGTATGTGGTACCAAGGACTTGAACCTGGGTCTTCATGCGTGCTAGGTAAGCACTTTAACCACTAGGCCAAACTCCCGGCCCCGGCTTCTTTCTTAATTGGACTAATAAGGGATGTCCACGGAACTGATTGACTAGATTAAGACCTAAATATATTTGTGTGGGTTTTTTTTTTTTTGCTAGGGCTTGAATTCAGGGCAAGGTCTCACTTGGCTTTTTCACTCAAGACTAGTGTTCTACCTTTTGAACCATACCTCCACTTCTTGCTTTTACTGGTTAACTGGAGATAAGAGTCTGCTCAGAATTTCCTGCCTTGGCTGGCTTTGAACTCTGATCCTCAGGTCTCATCCTTCTGACTAGCTAGGACCAAAGGCTTACACCACCAGTGCCCAACGTAATTATATTTTTAAGGAAAAAATTACTCATATAAAAAGTATGTATAACTTAAGATCCACGAAAATGAACCATGAATAAACAAGTTGGATTGGTAATAAGTTTCTTATTCAGTCACTGCTTTTCTTTTAGTATATTTATTCTTTTACTACTACATATAATAAGATACAAATTCATTTATATAAACACTGATTTTTTTTTCAGTTACAGGATTCCTGAACTAGACATTTTCCCCCAACAATGTATTAATATTATATATAGTCTAACCATAAGACAAATTCCACCTATCCCAGGAAGACAGATAAAAGCTGTAATTTCACTTTCGGTCAAACAGAAAGGAGTCCATTTTGTGGTTTATGAAGGCAGCAAAACTAACTGGAAAATTAAAGGTATTATAACATTACGGTAGTTATAACTAAGTACATATTTTAGGAGCCCTTTCATCTTTTATCCTGGAAACATGTATATGAACAGTCTTGTGTGTAAGATTGCGACCAAAAGCAATTGGTTGGGGTTTTATTTTTTTTCTAAATTTAGGACCCTCTGTGTGTCCTCAACAAGCATATCAATTTTTCACTGAGGTTCAGCTAGTGTGTAAAAATTCTGATAAAACTAAATGTTGATATGGCAGGGTTCGCACATAATTTTTTTTAAAAAACTTGGCCTTGGTGAGATGTAACTTTGTCTCAAAGTATAATGTACGAATGTATGTGAAGAACAGAAGAACCCTGGCTTCTAGTTCAAGACATTCCTTTATTACCTATTCCATTCAAAATGTTTCCTGTCTGCTGTGTGCCAAGGCACTGTGTTGGTTGATATCCTAGATTTAATACGTATTTTCTCGCAAATGCAGTCACATGCCCACATTGAGCAGTATTTTCCTAAGTGTGTAATTTAACTCTTAGGAAGTGAATGGTATAAACACTTGGAGCACCACCATGCACGTCTATACGACCACGGCCTACATTCTTGAAATTACCTATGACAACCTCCTCATCAGCAGAGGGAACTAAAAGGCATGCATGTGCTAGCTTCAGTGCTACCAGAAGACTTTTCACTGAGCCACTTACAAGGTGACCAGCCTGCACGTCATTCCATGACTGGTTCCATGGATTTTGAGAAAATAACCCAGGCTGAACTGCCGCATCCACTCCACTCACAGCACACACACTACAGCAATCCCTCCACACCAGACACGATTTTCCAGGAGCTCCTTACAACACCTCTGCCCAATAAAGCAAAAGCTGGAAGCGATTACCAAGAAGAAAACACACACACACACTTTTAACACAAAATTTCCTTGACCCATGTGGACGACACCGAACGCAAGGGGAGGCGGAGGAGCTGCCTGGTGCTGCTCGAGTGGCCGCGGAAGGGCGGATCTCCCCACCCCCAGGAAAAACAAAGGAACACTTGACACAGGTGGCGGTTTTCTATCAAACCCGGGCCGCTCGAGCTCCCCCCACCCCCGCTCGTCCCCCCGCCCAGGTCCTCCCAGCCCGGCTCCGAGGCCCCCTGAGCCCGGAGGCCCGCGGACCTCCGTCCACTCTCCAGGGCAGAAAGGAGCCGCTCCCCGCGACCCCTGATCGGGCTCAGGGATCCGAATGAAGGTTCAACGCCCCCCACTCACACCACACATTGCCCACCCAACCTCCCTCCCCACCCACACGCACACCTCGTCGGGGGCGGGGTGGGCACACGATGCCCTGGAGGACGCGGGCCCGGACCTGGAAGCACGGGGTGGGGCGGTGGGGCGGGGACCGCGGCCAAGGCCAGCAGGGAGCGCGGGCAGAAGACACATGCCCGCCGGGCTGGGGAGGGGAGAAGTTTCTCCTCACCTTCCTGACTCCGGGCCGGTGGAGAGCTGAGATCGCGGAGTCGCCTTCCCGGAGTAGGGCGCCGGGGCCTAGCGCCGCCTGGAGCGGGGTCGGCTGTCCCCGCCCGCGGGGCCGCGCTGGGGTCCTTACCTGCCCTCCTGCCGCGCTCGCACCGGTCGCTGTGGCCATGGCTCCGGCCAGGACCGAGAGGGGGCAGCGGGCGGAGCAGACGCCCGCCGAGGCCCTCCCGCTCTCCCTCCTCCACCCGGACCGCCTCCTAGGCATGGGGCGCGAGGCGTGGGGCGCGGGGCGGCAGGCTGCAGGGAGGACTGCGGAGCCGGCCCTGGCCGCCTGACTTCGGGAGGAGGGAATTCCTGGGCTCCCCCACCCCGCGACTCCCAGACCACGCCCCTTCCCCGGGCCACGCCCCTTGCGCCCTCCGAGGGGGCGGGGCGGGGTCTGCAGCTACCTGCACAGGGCTCTGCTCACCAGGACTTGTGCGGTGCCCCACGCCTCCAGCGCCTTCAGGCCTCGGCCCCCTCGCGCTTCCAGCTCTTCCTTGGGCCTCCTGCTCCACTGAGCTCAGGGCGTCGACTGCGAGGCGGTGTCACGCGCCGACCCAACATGGCGGCAGGGTCCGGGGCGGGACATGGAAACTAAGCAGTCCACTCGTTCCTCTTAAATAAGACATCTCGATGGATTAATGCCTAATCAACCCATGATCAACATAACTGATCTGTCATGCCTTTGGTATTTTTTTAATTTTGGGGATGCAATCACTCAGCTAAGCCATCAAAGGCTTGGTATCCTGCAACTCAATTGTAGCTGGACTTTTTAACTAATATTACGCGCTCGCATATTAACCAACAGGTGTATTTTCATTAATGCTTGAAAGACATAGTAATTATTTATTATAAATTTTTATTTTAATTATTTATCATAAATTTTTATTTTAATTATTTATTATAAATTTTTATTTTAATTATTTATTATAAATTTATTATAAAATTTTACCTAAATATTATAAAAATTTTTTAAAAAGCTTTCTATACAACAACCCCCCCCTACCCCCCCCCCCGCATATCTTATCATTTTCTTGCCAAACCCCAAAAACAAGACGACTTGATACGCACCTTAGGAGGTCAGTCCATAACTTGACTGACTCGTCCTAATAAATTTTTAAAACCTTAGAAAAAATATGAATATATGAGAATCTCTGTTGCCAGAATTCATACTAAACTTAAGCTTACCTAGGTATATTTACCAATAGTTTATGTAGCTTATAGGTAAAGCAAGGCACTGAAAATGCCTAGAAGAATAGTATCTATTCCATAGACATATAAAAGGTTTGGTCCTGGCCTTTATGTTAGCTGTCAGTATACTTACACATGCGAATATCCGTAATCCGGTGAGTTATGCCCAAAATTTTCTGCGTTTAAGAGAGAAAGGAGCAGGGATCAAGTAGACTAATAACTAGTAGCTAAAAACACCACGTCTAACCACACCCCCACGGGATACAGCAGTGATAAAAATTAAGCAATGAACGAAAGTTTGACTGAGTAATACTGATTTAGCGTTGGTAAATTTCGTGCCAGCCACCGCGGTCATACGATTGACCCGAGTTAATGTATAACGGCGTAAAGAGTGCTAAAACTATTACCTAAATAAGATTAAAGTCTAATTCAGCTGTAAAAAGCATTAATTAAAGCGAAAGTCAATAACGAAAGTAATCTTATCAAATTGCAGCACTAAAGCTATAAAACAAACTGGGATTAGATACCCCACTATGTATAGCCATAAACATAAATAAGTCAATAACAAATTTATTCGCCTGAGGACTACAAGCAACTGCTAGAAACTCAAAGGACTTGGCGGTGCTTTATATCCACCTAGAGGAGCCTGTTCCGTAATCGATAAACCCCGATCCACCTTACCACTTCTTGCTAATTCAGCCTATATACCGCCATCCTCAGCTAACCCTGAAAAGGAATATTAGTAGGCATAATCATTATAGATTAATAAAAAAGTTAGGTCAAGGGGTAGCCAATGAAGTGGAGAGTAATGGGCTACATTTTCTGGAAACAGAACATCATGGAATTCCCTCTGAAACATAGGGAATGAAGGAGGATTTAGTAGTAAATTGAAAATAGAGTGTTCAATTGAATAGAGCAATGAAGCACGTACACACCGCCCGTCACCCTCCTCAATATCACGTACAGCTCACTAATAATTAATTATAAGCAAGTATGAGACTAGAGGAGACAAGTCGTAACAAGGGAAGCGTACTGGAAAGTGCGCTTGGAATAATCAAAGCCTAGCTTATATTAAAGCACCTGACTTACACTCAGAAGAATTCAGACCTATGAATGCTTTGAACTATATTTATAGCCCTATATATCATATATTATATCAATACTTACTTACCTAATCTAAAACATTTAGGAGCTGAAATTATTAGTATAGGCGATAGAAAATAACTGACAATAGGATCCATAGAGAAAGTACCGCAAGGGAAAAATGAAAGATTTAAAAAAGTATAGAAAAGCAAAGATTAAACCTTGTAGCTTTTGCATAATGAGTTAACCAGAAACTAAGTGACAAAAAGAGTTATAGCCACTAACCCCGAAACCAGACGAGCTACCTATGAACAGCAATTATAGAGCCAACTCATCTATGTAGCAAAATAGTGAGAAGATTTGTAGGTCGTGGTGAAAGACCTATCGAGCCTGGTGATAGCTGGTTGCCCATTAATGAATTTTAGTTCTGCTTAAAACATACCACTCGTATAAATAAACCTAATGTAAGTTTTAACGTTAATTTAAAAAGGTACAGCTTTTTAAATAAAGGGTACAACCTTATTTGGAGAGAATACATCTAATATTACCATAGTAGGCTTAAAGGCAGCCATCAATTAAGAGAGCGTTGAAGCTCAACCACTTAAACTATTCAATATTAAGTAAATAATATAGAATCTCCAAAAAATAATAATTGGGCTAATCTAGCAAAACCTAGATGTGATACTGTTAATATGAGTAATAAGACTGACAAGTCTCCTGGCACAAGCTTATATCAGAACGAATATATCACTGATAGTTAACACAGAATGTTACACAATCCACAACTATAAACTTATTATCATATAAAGTGTTAACCCTACACTGGAGTGCCACTAAGGAAAGATTAACAGATGAGAAAGGAACTCGGCAAACAAAAACCCCGCCTGTTTACCAAAAACATCACCTCTAGCATAAAAAGTATTAGAGGCACTGCCTGCCCAGTGACATGAGTTAAACGGCCGCGGTATTCTGACCGTGCAAAGGTAGCATAATCACTTGTTCTTTAATTAGGGACTTGTATGAATGGCGTGAGGAGGGTTTAACTGTCTCTCCCATCTAATCAATGAAATTGACCTTTTCGTGAAGAGGCGAAAATCTAAAAATAAGACGAGAAGACCCTATGGAGCTTAAATTTATAACTCTTTACAGTTAATAAATAAATCAAACATGAGACAATAAATAACAAATAACAGAGTAAAAAATTTTGGTTGGGGTGACCTCGGAGCACAAAAAAACCTCCGAAAGACTATTTTCTAGACTTACAAGTCAACAATACACACAAGTCTTATTTGATCCAGAAAACTGATCAGTGGACTAAGTTACCCTAGGGATAACAGCGCAATCTTATTGGAGAGTCCATATCGATAATAAGGTTTACGACCTCGATGTTGGATCAGGACATCCTAATGGTGCAGAAGCTATTAAGGGTTCGTTTGCTCAACGATTAAAGTCCTACGTGATCTGAGTTCAGACCGGAGAAATCCAGGTCGGTTTCTATCTATTTAAACGTTTTTCCCAGTACAAAAGGACCAGAAAAACAAGGCCTACTTAGCCATAAGTGCCTTAATAAAATACATATGATATTCTATCAATATGGAATACAAAGCCAAATATTAACCAAGAAAAGGTTACAGTTAGGGTGGCAGAGTCCGGTAAATGTATAAGATTTAAGACCTTACTACCAGAGGTTCAAATCCTCTCCCTAATATGTGTTTTTAATTAACTTTCTAAGTCTAATTCTACCGATCCTCCTAGCCATAGCATTTCTAACACTAGTAGAGCGTAAACTATTAGGTTATATACAACTACGAAAAGGACCAAATGTAGTTGGACCATACGGAATCTTACAACCATTTGCTGATGCTATAAAATTATTTATCAAAGAACCATCTCGACCAGCCACATCATCCCTACTACTTTACATAATAGCCCCTATCTTAGCACTATCTCTAGCATTAACACTATGAATCCCACTTCCTATACCACAGCCACTTGTAAACATAAACATAGGACTCTTATTTATCTTAGCCATATCAAGTATAGCAGTCTATTCAATCCTATGGTCAGGTTGAGCATCAAACTCAAAATACGCCCTAATAGGTGCCCTACGTGCTGTAGCCCAGACCATCTCATATGAGGTAAGCTTAGCTATCATTCTACTATCAGTTATACTAATAAGCGGCTCATTTTCAATAATTTCATTATCTTCAGCCCAAGAAAACATATGAATAATTATACCAGCATGACCTTTAGCCATAATATGATTTATCTCAACATTAGCTGAAACCAATCGAGCCCCATTTGATCTCACTGAAGGTGAATCAGAACTAGTATCAGGCTTCAATGTAGAATATGCAGCTGGACCATTTGCATTATTCTTTATAGCCGAGTATATAAACATTATCCTTATGAATGTTATTACTACAATGTTATTTCTAGGTCCAATATACTACCCAACAGAACCAGAAATCATCACCAGTACATTCATCATAAAAACCATACTATTAACACTTACTTTCCTATGGATCCGCGCATCATACCCACGATTCCGGTACGATCAACTTATACACCTACTATGAAAAAATTTTCTACCCCTGACACTATCTCTATGTATATGACATGTATCAGTTCCAATCATTACAGCAAGCATTCCACCTATACTATAGAAATATGTCTGATAAAAGAGTTACTTTGATAGAGTAAATAATAGAGGTTTAACTCCTCTTATTTCTAGAATTACAGGAATTGAACCTGACTTAAGAATTCAAATTTCTTAGTGCTACCAATTACACTAAATTCTAGTAAGGTAAGCTAATAAAGCTATTGGGCCCATACCCCAAATATGTTGGTAAATTAACCCTTCCCTTACTAATAAAACCACTATCACTTATCCTAATCTCAATTACCCTAGTTATAGGAACCCTAATTACTATTACAAGCTCTAATTGAATCCTTATGTGAATAGGATTAGAACTAAATATACTAGCAATAATTCCATTAATAAACTATAACATAAGCTATCGATCTACCGAAGCAGCTACAAAATATTTTCTAGTCCAATCAACAGCATCTATATTATTTATATTAGCCATCCTCAACAACCTGAACACATCAGGCCAATGAAACGCACTTAATATACAGAACAATATTACAAACCATATTATGCTAGTATCACTAGCCATAAAACTGGGACTAGTCCCCTTTCACCTATGAGTTCCAGAAGTCACACAAGGCATTCCACTACTACCAGGACTAATCATATTAACATGACAAAAATTAGCTCCTATAGCAATTGTCTATCAATTATCTCCATATTTCAGCGTAAATTTAATAACAATTATAGCATTATCATCTATTCTAATTGGAGGCTGAGGAGGACTCAACCAAACCCAATTACGAAAAATCATAGCTTATTCTTCAATCGCCCATATAGGCTGAATACTAGCAGCAACTGTCTACAACCCATCAGCTATGTTATTTAACCTACTTATTTGCATCATATTAACAATCACAGTATTCATCTCACTAAAGTATTTATTAGCACTGACAACAGCCTCACTAACATCCACATGAAACACTCACCCACTTACTACACTAACACTATTAATTTCTCTTCTGTCACTAGGAAGATTACCACCATTAACAGGATTCTTACCTAAATGATATATTATTCAAGAAATAGTATTTAATAATATGACAATCTCAGCCTTATTAATAGCCATAATAGCTCTACTAAACTTATTTTTCTATGTTCGACTAATTTACTCAACATCAATAACTATATTTCCCATAACAAATACAAATAAACTAAAATGATCTGTTAAAACCCAAAATAAGTTAACCATAGTCCCAACTCTCCTAATAATTTCCTCTTTTTCATTACCTTTAGCCCCCCTAATTTACTCAATCCTATAGGGATTTAGGTTATACAAGACCAAGAGCCTTCAAAGCCCTAAGAAGATAATTCAAGTCTAATCCCTGATCAAACTAAAGACTACAGGCCATAATACCTATATCTACTGAGTGCAAATCAGTCACTTTAAGCTAAGTCTTTCCTAGATTGATAGGAATCAAACCTACAACTAATTAGTTAACAGCTAACTGCCTTAATCAACTGGCTTCAATCTACTTCTCCCACCTAAAAAAAAAAAAAGAAAAGGCGGGAGAAGACCCCGGCAGGATTGAGCTGCTCCTTTGAATTTGCAATTCAATGTGATTTCATCACCTCAGGGCTACTGGTAAAAAGAGGGCTTGCACCTCTGTGATTAGATTTACAGTCTAATGCTTACTCAGCCATCTTACCTATGTTCATTAATCGTTGATTATTCTCCACTAACCATAAAGACATGGGAACCTTATACATGATCTTCGGTGCTTGAGCTGGCATAGTAGGTACAGGCCTAAGTATCTTAATTCGAGCAGAACTTGGTCAACCCGGAACGTTACTAGGAGATGATCAAATTTATAATGTCGTTGTTACAGCCCATGCTTTTGTTATAATTTTCTTTATAGTGATACCAATTATAATTGGAGGGTTTGGTAACTGATTAGTGCCATTAATAATTGGAGCCCCTGATATAGCGTTCCCGCGGATAAATAATATAAGTTTTTGGCTACTACCACCTTCCTTTTTACTTTTACTAGCCTCATCCATGGTAGAAGCAGGGGCTGGTACTGGATGAACAGTATATCCACCTTTAGCTGGAAATTTAGCACACGCAGGTGCCTCCGTTGATCTAACTATCTTCTCACTTCACCTGGCAGGGGTATCTTCCATCTTAGGGGCCATTAATTTCATTACCACTATCATTAATATAAAACCGCCGGCAATTACACAATATCAAACACCACTCTTCGTATGATCAGTATTAATTTCTGCAGTCCTGTTACTTCTATCCTTACCAGTATTAGCTGCAGGCATTACTATACTATTAACTGACCGAAATCTAAATACAACCTTTTTTGATCCTGCTGGCGGTGGAGACCCTATTCTTTATCAACATCTTTTCTGATTTTTTGGACACCCTGAGGTTTATATTTTAATTCTCCCAGGCTTTGGTATAATTTCCCATATCGTAACCTACTACTCAGGAAAAAAAGAACCTTTTGGATATATAGGAATGGTTTGAGCCATAATATCAATTGGTTTCCTAGGCTTTATTGTATGGGCTCATCATATATTTACAGTCGGAATAGATGTAGATACTCGAGCCTACTTCACATCCGCCACTATAATCATTGCTATCCCTACTGGTGTAAAGGTTTTTAGCTGATTGGCTACTCTTCATGGAGGAAATATTAAATGATCACCAGCTATACTATGAGCTTTAGGCTTTATTTTTCTCTTCACAGTTGGAGGCTTAAAAGGAATTGTCCTATCTAATTCTTCACTAGACATTGTACTACATGACACGTACTATGTAGTAGCCCATTTCCATTATGTTCTTTCTATGGGAGCTGTTTTTGCTATCATAGGAGGATTTGTCCACTGATTCCCATTATTTACAGGATATACTCTAAGTGACACATGAGCAAAAATCCATTTTACAGTAATATTTGTTGGAGTAAACCTAACATTCTTCCCTCAACATTTTCTTGGACTCGCGGGTATACCACGGCGATATTCAGATTACCCAGATGCCTACACTACATGAAATACTGTATCTTCAACCGGCTCATTCATCTCATTAACAGCGGTCATCTTAATAATCTTTATAATCTGAGAAGCACTAGCTTCCAAACGAGAAGTTAAGTCAGTAGAAATAGTAGCTACTAATTTAGAATGAATCCATGGGTGTCCTCCACCTTTCCACACATTTGAGGAGCCAGTGTTTATTAAATCCTCCTAATATAAGAAAGGAAGGAATTGAACCCCCTAAAACTAGTTTCAAGCCAGTCCCATATACCTATATGTCTTTCTCTATTAGATACTAGTTAAATAATAACATAACTTTGTCAAAGTTAAATTACAGGTTAATTTCCCGTGTATCTTAATGGCGTACCCAGTACAACTAGGACTTCAAGATGCTACTTCCCCTATCATAGAGGAGTTAACTGACTTTCATGATCATACTCTAATAATCGTATTCCTTATTAGTACACTAGTTTTATATATTATTTCACTAATATTAACTACTAAGTTAACACATACTAGTACAATGGTTGCTCAAGAAGTAGAGACGATCTGAACCGTATTACCCGCCATCATCCTCATCATAATTGCATTGCCTTCATTACGAATTTTATATATAATGGATGAAATTAATGATCCCTACTTAACCGTGAAAACTATAGGTCATCAATGATATTGAAGTTATGAATACACTGATTATGAAGATTTGATATTTGATTCATATATAATTGCTACTTCAGATTTAAAGCCAGGAGAGCTGCGATTACTAGAAGTAGACAATCGAGTAGTTCTACCAATTGAACTACCTATTCGTATATTAATCTCATCAGAAGATGTACTTCATTCATGAGCAGTACCTTCACTAGGCCTAAAAACTGATGCTATCCCTGGGCGACTAAATCAAGCCACTTTAACCTCATCACGACCTGGGTTATTTTATGGACAATGTTCAGAAATTTGTGGCTCAAATCATAGCTTCATGCCTATCGTTCTAGAAATGGTACCCCTAAAATATTTTGAGGCATGAACATCAAGTATGTCATAGTCACCACTACAAAGCTAAACTCAGCATTAACCTTTTAAGTTAAAGACTGGATATGATATATCCCGTAGTGACATGCCTCAGCTGGACACATCCCCATGATTCATAACCATTCTAGGGACTATAATTTCCCTCTTTATTACCTTTCAAATAAAAATTAAAAATAACATCTTCTTTAATAATCCCACCTCTAAAAAAATAGAGTCAACTATATTTAAACCCTCTTGAGAAACAAAATGAACGAAAATTTATTCGCCTCTTTCACTACCCCTTCATTAATAGGATTACCACCAGTACTCCTAATTATCATATTACCAATATTATTCTACCCTTCAACAAATCGACTGATCTCCAACCGATTATCTACTATTCAAGCATGGTTGATAAATAATATTATTAAACACATAATAATGACACATAATCCCAAAGGTCAAAATTGGACCCTGATGTTAATTACCCTGATTATATTTATTGCATCAACAAACCTACTAGGCTTACTCCCTCATTCCTTTACTCCAACAACTCAACTATCAATAAATCTATCTATAGCAATTCCATTATGAACCGGCACTGTACTTTTAGGCTTTCGATATAAAACTAAATCATCCCTAGCCCATTTTCTACCACAAGGTACCCCTATCCCCCTAATCCCAATATTAATTATTATTGAAACTATTAGTCTATTTATTCAACCAATAGCCCTGGCAATTCGATTAACAGCTAATATCACGGCAGGACATTTGTTAATTCACCTCATTGGGGTGCCTCAATAGTAGTTTTCTCTATCTCTCCAGTTGGTTCAATACTAACCTTTATTATTTTGGTTTTATTAACAGTCCTTGAATTTGCTGTAGCTCTAATTCAAGCATATGTATTCACTCTGCTAGTAAGTCTTTATCTACAAGACAATACTTAATGACACACCAATCCCATGCTTTCCATATAGTAAACCCAAGTCCTTGACCATTAACAGGAGCCCTGTCTGCCCTTTTACTTACGTCAGGCCTAATTATGTGATTCCACTACAACTCCTATATCTTACTAGCTATCGGATTACTTACCAATACTTTAACTATATATCAATGATGACGAGATATTATCCGAGAAGGGACATTTCAAGGCCACCACACCCCAGTTGTTCAAAAAGGCTTACGCTACGGCATAGTTCTGTTTATTATCTCAGAAATCTTCTTTTTTGCAGGATTCTTTTGAGCATTTTATCACTCTAGTCTGGCACCAACACCCGAACTAGGGGGATGCTGACCCCCTACCGGAATCCTACCACTAAATCCTCTAGATGTACCACTCCTGAACACATCTGTATTACTAGCATCAGGGGTATCTATTACATGAGCCCATCACAGCCTTATAGAAGGCAACCGAGGTAACATAATCCAAGCGCTAACAATCACAATTTTATTAGGCACTTATTTCACTGCACTCCAAGGATCTGAATACCTAGAAACTCCTTTTACTATTGCCGACGGAGTGTACGGATCTACCTTTTTCATGGCTACGGGCTTCCACGGCCTTCATGTTATAATTGGAATAACATTCTTATTAGTGTGCTTATTGCGTCAAATCCAATATCATTTTACATCTACTCATCACTTCGGATTTGAAGCTGCTGCTTGATATTGACATTTTGTAGATGTAGTGTGATTATTCCTTTATGTATCAGTTTATTGATGAGGATCTTACTTTTTTAGTATATCAGTACATTTGACTTCCAATCAAAAGGATTTGGTTATATTCCAAGAAAAAGTAATTAACCTAATTTTATCACTAACACTAAATTTCACCATTTCACTAATTCTAGTCTTAGTAGCTTTTTGAGTGCCTCAAATGAATATTTATTCAGAAAAAGTACATCCCTGTGAATGTGGGTTTGATCCTATAAACTCCGCACATCTCCCTTTCTCCATAAAATTTTTCCTAGTGGCTATTGCTTTCCTACTTTTTGACCTAGAAATTGCTCTATTATTACCCATTCCATGAGCCTTCCAATATCAAGACACACAGTCAATAATAATGCTAGCATTAACTTTAATTACTATTCTAGCACTAGGTCTAGCATATGAATGAAGCAATAAAGGCCTAGAATGAGATGAATATGATGGTTAGTTTAAATAAAATAACTGATTTCGACTCATTAGATTATGATTAAGCTCATAACCATCATATGCCACCAACAATATTAAATCTTTACCTAATATTCTCTATTTCAATAACTGGAATAATAATTTTTCGATCACACTTAATATCTTCTCTCTTGTGCCTAGAGGGAATAATGTTAACCTTATGTATATTAATATGTGTAGAAACAACATTAAATCACTACACTTACTCATTTGTATTCCCAATCATTTTACTAGTCTTAGGAGCATGTGAGGCAGCTATCGGATTGTCTTTACTAGTCAAAGTATCTATAAATTATGGCTCAGATTATGTACAAAATCTAAATCTCCTACAATGCTAAAATCATCATCCCATTACTAATAATTATCCCAATAATCTGATTATCTAACAATAAAATAATCTGAATCTACTCAACATCATACAGCCTAATTATCACAATAGGGGCTATTATTAACCTTATCTCCCCGTATCCAACCATATATTTCTCTCTAATATTCTTCTCAGATATACTATCTATACCTTTAATAATTCTCACCTACTGACTAACTCCATTAATACTTATAGCCAGCCAAAATCATTTATCCAAAGAATCACCCCTATGGAAAAAAACTTATATCACCTTATTAATTATTTTACAAGCCCTCCTAATTATAACCTTCTCAGCTACGGAATTAATCATATTCTATATCTTATTTGAGGCCACCCTTATTCCCACAGTGATTATCATTACACGATGAGGTAATCAAACTGAACGACTAAAAGCGGGCTCATATTTCTTATTTTATACACTACTAGGTTCCATTCCCCTATTGATTGCCCTAATCTGCTTATACAAAATAGAAGGTACCTTAAATTTATGCTCTCTACAGTATATTGTTAAAACTAATGTTCCTGAATGAACAAACAACTTGCTATGACTAGCATGTATAATAGCTTTCATAGTAAAAATACCACTTTATGGGTTACACCTATGACTTCCAAAAGCCCATGTTGAAGCACCAATTGCAGGCTCCATAGTACTTGCAGCAATCCTCCTAAAATTAGGCAGCTATGGCATAATACGCTTATCACTCTTTATCAGTCCAAACTCAGAAAAAATAATTTTTCCATTTATCCTCTTATCATTATGAGGTATATTGATAACTAGTTCAGTTTGTTTACGACAAACGGACCTAAAATCACTGATTGCTTACTCATCTGTCAGCCACATAGCCCTGGTTATCTTAGCCATTATAATCCAAACCCCTTGAAGCTACATAGGAGCTACCGCTATAATAATTGCCCACGGATTAACATCATCAGCCCTATTCTGCCTAGCCAACACTAATTATGAACGCGTACATAGCCGAACTATGCTATTAGTTCGAGGTTTACAATCTATCCTACCGTTAATAGCTATGTGATGATTTTTAATCTCACTAACAAACCTAGCCCTACCACCCACTATCAATTTAATTGGAGAATTATTTATTATTATCTCAACTTTCAAATGAGCCACAACAACCATTATATTAACGGGACTGAATATACTAATCACAGCAGCCTATACATTGTATATACTCATCTCGACTCAACGAGGAAAACTACCTGATCACCTTATGAACCTAAAACCTACCCATACCCGAGAACACTCCTTAATTGCTTTTCACCTGCTTCCCATAGTTATACTTATACTAAAACCAGAACTAATCCTAGGTCCAACATTTTGTAATTATAGTTTATAAAAACACTAGATTGTGAATCTACAGATAAAGATTAAACCCTTTTAATTACCGAAAAAGTAATAGCTAAGAACTGCTAATTCTTTAGCCCCATATATATAAATATGGCTTTTTTACTTTTTTAGGATAACAGTAATCCGTTGGTCTTAGGAACCAAAAAATTGGTGCAACTCCAAACAAAAGTAATAAATATAATAATTTTCTCCTATATATTTATCTTTATTATTCTTCTAAAACCATTTATATTTAACCTACTAGCACTCAATAAACCAAATACAAGCAACATATTAACTGTAAAATGAGCATTTATCCTAAGTCTAATTCCATTAACAATCTATCTCAACCTTAACAAAGAAATTATTATCTTAAACTGACAATGAATTACCATCCACACTATCAGCATCAACATAAGCTTCAAAATGGACTTTTACTCAATCATATTTATACCTGTAGCATTATATGTAACATGGTCAATTATAGAATTCTCACATTGATATATAAAACATGACCCGTATCTTGATCGATTTGTAGACTATCTAAGTATATTCTTAATCACCATACTGATCCTAGTTACCGCAAACAATATATTCCAATTATTTATCGGATGAGAAGGAGTAGGAATCATGTCTTTTCTGCTTATTGGGTGATGATACGGACGAACAGACGCCAATACATCAGCTATACAAGCTATTATTTATAACCGTATTGGAGATATTGGACTAGTTATTGCCATAGCATGATTTTACAAAAACTTCAACTCCTGAGATTTTCAACAAATCCTTTCTATAAAAATAACATCTAATCTACCTCTACTAGGACTAATCATTGCCGCAATCGGAAAGTCAGCTCAATTCGGCCTACATCCCTGACTACCTGCCGCTATAGAAGGGCCTACCCCAGTATCAGCATTACTACACTCAAGCACCATAGTTGTAGCAGGGGTATTCTTACTTATCCGATTTCATCCACTACTATCAAACAACGCTACAATACTATCGATTATTCTGTGCACTGGAGCAATAACAACACTATTTACAGCCATTTGTGCACTCACACAAAATGATATCAAAAAAATTATCGCTTTCTCAACTTCAAGCCAATTAGGTCTAATAATAGTTACATTAGGAATTAGTCAACCCAACCTAGCATTTTTCCACATCTGCACCCACGCTTTCTTTAAAGCAATATTATTTATATGCGCTGGATCTATCATTCACAACCTAAACGATGAACAAGGTATTCGTAAGATAGGAGGAATTTCAAAATCTATACCAATCACATCATCAGCCATTGTAATTGGAAATTTAGCCCTCACAGGAGTACCATTTTTATCCGGATTTTATTCAAAAGACTTAATCATTGAGTCAATAAATACCTCCTATACTAACTCATGAGCAATAATTACAACTTTGGTAGCCACATCCCTAACAGCAGCCTATAGCACACGACTAATCTACTACGTTCTATCAAATCAACCACGGTCTACAACAATCATGTACATAAATGAAAATAACAAAAAACTTACTTTTCCAATCCAACGTCTATTATTAGGAAGTATCTTCGCAGGGTTTATTTTATCTGGTTATATCCAACCAATAAACACTCAAAATATAACAATACCACTGACAATTAAATTAACAGCTATTCTAATCACAGTAATAGGTGTTATAGTAGCCATAGAACTAAACCTAATAACTTGTTATATAAAAATATATCCTAACAACTATAAATTTAATTTTTCAATTATACTAGGATATTTTCCACTAATCATTCACCGATATATGACTACAATTATTCTAAAATTCAACCAAAAAATTGCAACATCATTACTAGATCTTATGTGACTCGAAAAAATTTTACCTAAAAATATCGAATCAACACAAACCTCAATATCATCAGCTACCTCAAACATAAATGGACTAATTAAACTATACTTTTTATCCTTTATACTATCTATAATTATCTTAATGTTAGTTATCATCTAACTCCACGAGTAATCTCAATAATAATAAAAACCCCTACAAGTAAAGATCAACCTGAAATAATTAAGAGTCAATTTCCCAGATTATACATACTCCCAACCCCAATAGAATCCTCACGAACAACCAGAATCTCCTCACCTTCAACACCCAGCAAATCTAACCCTACTACAAAAGAAGACAAATATTTCAACCCATCAGATTCTATAAAAAGCACAATCAAAATAATTTCTAGAACAATACCAGAAAATAACAAAACCACATTCAAGAATTAGAACTTCATATCTCAGGATATTCCTCTGTAGCCAAAGCAGTAGTGTATCCAAAGACTACAAGTATTCCACCTAGATAAATAAGACATACTATTAAACCTATATAAGAACAACCATAATATAAAACCACACCACACCCAGCACCCCCACTAACAATCAAACCAAGCCCTGCATAAATTGGTGATGGCTTAGCTGCCACCACAACAATTCCAAGAACTATAACTATTAAAAGAAAATTACTCAAGTAATTCATAATTTCTACATGGATATTAGCCAAGACTAGTGACATGAAAAATCACCGTTGTTATTCAACTGTAGAAACTAATGACAATTATACGCAAGTCTCACCCATTATTTAAAATCGTAAATCACGCTTTCATTGACCTACCCACCCCACCTAATATCTCAGGCTGATGAAACTTCGGCTCTCTGCTAGGCATATGCTTAATCCTACAAATCTCAACTGGCCTATTCCTAGCCATACACTATACATCAGATGCTCTAACAGCTTTTTCATCAGTAACCCATATCTGCCGAGATGTAAGTTATGGTTGACTAATCCGATATATACATGCAAATGGAGCTTCACTATTTTTTATCTGCCTATACATCCATATTGGACGTGGCATTTACTACGGCTCCTACCTTTATAAGGAAACATGAAATGTTGGCATCTTGCTCCTATTCTTATCTATAGCCACCGCATTTGTTGGCTACGTCTTACCATGAGGACAAATATCATTTTGAGGAGCCACCGTTATTACCAACCTCCTATCAGCAATCCCTTATATCGGTCAAGACCTAGTAGAATGGATTTGAGGTGGGTTTTCAGTAGATAAAGCAACCCTTACACGATTCTTTGCATTTCACTTTATCCTCCCTTTTATCATTGCAGCCCTAGCCACAGTCCACCTCCTATTTCTTCATGAAACAGGATCAAATAATCCACTAGGCATCCCATCAGACTGTGCCAAAATCCCATTCCACCCCTACTACTCAACCAAAGACTTCTTAGGAGCACTATTACTGATTATATTTTTCATGACCTTAGTGTTGTACCTCCCAGACAAACTAGGAGACCCAGACAACTATATACCCGCTAATCCTCTCAACACCCCACCACATATCAAACCTGAATGATACTTCTTATTTGCCTATGCTATCCTACGATCTATTCCCAATAAACTAGGAGGTGTTGTAGCCCTAGTCTTATCAATTTTAGTCCTAGCCCTTCTTCCCTACCTTCATACATCAAACCAACGAAGCCTTCCATTCCGCCCACTAAGCCAATTCCTATTCTGAACCCTAGTGGCAGACCTATTTTTACTCACATGGATTGGAGGGCAACCCGTTGAGCCCCCATTTATTATTATTGGTCAAACAGCCTCAATCATATATTTCATCATTATTTTAATTCTTATACCACTAGCAGGCTTAATTGAAAATAAATTACTCAAATGAAGATCGCTCTAATAGTATAATTCCAATACTTAGGTCTTGTAAACCTACAAAGAGGTATAAAATCCCCTTAGAGCGAACTCAAGGAAAAGACTTTTTCATCCTACCGCCAACTCCCAAAGCTGGAGTTCTACTTAAACTATTCCTTGAAGTAAACACCTACCTACCCCACAAACAATACTTAACCTCAATTGGTCTATCTACACTTGTTTATACAATTATTATAACTACCACAAGCAGAGTTAATTTTTATAAAACATTAAAATAATTTTAAACATAACTAAAATATATGGACTTAATACTCTTTCTCTTACTCATCCTCCATGGCCTTCAAAATTTCATCAAAGGACAATTCCCTACCCTCAGCCTTTCCACTCTTAGTTAGGCTACACCAAAATCCAAGCCTCTGACATCAGGCTGGAATCAGACTCACCACGTGATGGAAACCACACACTGCAGAGCTCTGGTGTTGAGCAAAATGCCGCTGCTAGATCTCATTCTTACCCACATGTAGAGGAAACTCATTGCCCCATTAATGGTGTCAAGGTCAAGCCAATCCCATCACTGTTTCATAGAGCAGCACTCCAAACACTGCAGACCATTGAAGATTGGAATTTCAGGAGTGTGGGCCCTGATGTGTGTCCCAGTTCTTGAGTGAATATGTGGACACATGCCAAAACGGACAGTGCTCACGAATTATCCTGGGGAGATGTTTCGAAAGGAACTGTAAGGTTTGAATTTTCACACTCTATTAAAATTCTTGTTCCATACTCTGGTCATGATTTTCTTCTTTCATCTCTACTGTTACAAAGACAGTGCTCTTTCATGTGTTTTGACCTGGGAAGCTGGCAGGATGCTCAGTGGATTTTATGTATGCACGGCAAAGGCTGCCAACCTTCTGTACTCTAATGAAGGAAGGGCCTGTCCTCCTTCCACTAAGCAAGGGTTCAATTTAGTTTCACTACATTGAGGTTGCACTAACATCTCTACCAGAAAGTGGGTCTGGAGGGGGCTGGCAGTTTGGCCTACTGGTAGAATGCTTGCTTAGCATGCACGAAGACCGGGGTTTGATTCCTTGGTACCACATACATAGCAAAAAGTCAGAAATAGTGCAGTGGTTTAAGTGGTAGAGCTCTAGCCCTGAGAAAGCCCAAGGACAGTGCCCAGGCCCTGAGTTCAAGGCCCAGGTCTGGCACAAAAAAATGGGACTGGAGGTTGAGGTGATCTCACAGAGCTTGGTGAAGGATTGAGTGCTGTTCAATTCCTCCTGGTCAAGCAAGGCACCAGGCACATGCTCAGGTGCTTGTCTGCAGGCAGGTGATTCTGACCTAGGTCCCCAGGGGATAATGTCCCCCACACTACAGGTGGAAAATTCCACTGGGGGCCTGGACAAGCACATCACCCTGTACCTCCAACAGACCATTACCCCTCTTTTAATGTTTGCTCCCTTTTTAAGCCCTATAAAGGCCTACCCCAAACCCAGTCCCTTGCTCAACCTCTATGCCTGTGGGTAGATCTCTGCCCCTTGCTATTCTACAATTCATGCCCCGTTCTGTTGATGATTGAGTCCAGCCTATTCTGTTTCCATTCTCCTCCATTTTTCTAATACATGAAGCTGTATTCTAATACTCTGAAATGTGACTGTCTCCCTAAACAACATGTGCACTGCAAAGTTGCACACTGGGAAATTTCAGTTCACACACTATTCAAGGATATTCTTATATTCCATGTGGCTTTCATTTCACCATACTGTCAAGAATTATGCTTTTTAGAAGGTCAAGTGCATGCTCATAGATGGAATGGCACACTGAAGGACAGATGTGGACTCACTGTCATAGGTCTGTGGGTAACAATCACTGGACTCAGCACAGTAGGAGACATTATGGAGGACCAAGCTCTTGAGGCCATTACTGATTGATTTAGTTTTGGATGAAGGGCACTAGCTAAACATAAGCACGATGCTGTCCACCATAAAGAATGGGCAAGATCTCCTCAGGGGAATCCAGGTGAAAGCCACCAGGAAGTGTAATACCCATTAACAGTGGCTAAGTTCTTTCTTGCTCTTCTTGAGACTTGAACTCAGGAACTGGGCACTGCCTCTTACCTTTATTGTCTCAAGGCACCTAAAATGATAAAGAAGACAATCCAAACCTTCATATGGAACAAAAAAGATGTGAAATAGCCAAAGAAACTCTAAGCAAAAAAGCAGTACTTGTGGGTTTATAATCCCAGACCTCAACCTCTATTACAGAGCTATAATAAGAAGAAAAAAAACAGCTTGTATTGGCACAAAACTAGACCCAAAGATGAATGGAGTAGAATACAAGACTCAGTGAGACCAAAGGAGGATTCATATACAAGTGAAGTTGTCTTGGATTGTCCAGATCAGCCCATGTTCCAACAAAACCTCCTAACCACCATCAAGTGACCTCCATGAATTCTCCCCCGCCCCTGCAAAAAAAAAAAGAGTTGTCTGACTTGGCACCAAACTGTGAAGTATAAGAAAAATTGTTGATGTTTCAGATAGTCAGCTTGAGGACTGAATTCTGAAGGTTCTCCAGGAGATAGCCAACTTATTGTGCCAGCAAGAGTTCAAAGACTATGCCAGTATTCAATATTGAAAATAGTACTGAGTGGATCTAATCCTGTGACTTTATATGTTGAAGAGTATTACGATTTCAACTTTATTGCTCTCGCTCTGTTTAAATGGTTCTCCATCTAGTTGGTTTAGCCTTGGAGAGTCAACAGCATCTAGAAATTTATCAAATTTTTCTCTATTTTTCAATTTATTAGAACATAGTCTTCAAAGTACACTGGTATTCACTGTGACATCTCCATTTTTACTTGCAATTTTTTCCATTTGGGGTCTTTTTCTTCCTTATTTTGGTTAGTTTTTATCTAGGGCTTTGTCGATATTAGTTATCTTTTCATTACAAGTTTTATTCCGTTAATTCTTTCTATTTTTAGTCTATCCTGCTTTCGTTCATGTCTCCCCAATCATCATTGCTTTCAGCCTCCTAATTTTCCTGCCATGTTCAGGTGTATCATTAAGTTCTTTCCTTGAAATCACCCTTTATTTACATAGTCACCTTTATGTATGTCTTAATGATTCTAGCATCATAGCTAGAAACATTTCCCCTCGCACTTCCTTTGAATTATACCAGAGGCTCTTGTGAGTTATGCTTTCATGTTCATTAGATTCTAAAGATTTCTTGATTTCCTTCCTAATTCTTCTGGCCATTGAATCATATGTGCTCAGTCTCCATGCACTTGAATATTTTCTGTAGCTTTTTTTGACTTCAAGTTTTATTGCATTGTTATCAGGAAGAAGAAAGTAAATTATTTCTGTTCTCATCTATTTATTAGTATTTGCTTACTATCCTAAAACACTATCTACTTTGAAAAAAGTTCCATGGATTTCCGGGATGACTGTATCATGCGGATGATAAAGTAGTGTGCAATGGTTTCTTAAGTCCATTTGGTCGACAGTGCCATTCCATTCTGATGTTTCTTGGTTCATGGTTTTGAGGTCCAATAATGGTCTGGATATCCTGCCTATTGGAGTTTGAGGTCTCACAGCACCCCACTCACATTATGTTGGACTCCATCTGCACTGGCAAATGCAGTACTGTTTGCTTCATAAGTTTGGATGCATCAACATGAGAGGCATATATGTTAAAATTGTTATCTCTTATTAAGAGATCTTTCTTTTTATGAATATGAAGTGGCCTTCCCTTGCTTCTCTCCATTTTTCTCTTACAGTTTTCATAGTCTCTTTTTTGCATAGCCAGTGCTTCAAATATAGTCTAGTCCTTTTGCTGATCTTGCCTGTTGGTATCCTGAAGGCCTCCGAGTGGACCTGGATGACTCAGGTCATCCAGACTTAAAGCGTTCACTACTGTCTTTTTTATGGAGTTCGTTTCCTGTGTTTTTAGTTTGTACTTTTTTTCCAGACCCATGATTCATGGGTTTCCTTTTGTTGTTTATTTGTCTGTCTGTTTGTTTGTTTGTTTGCACCAGTGTTAGGGCTTGAACTCAGGGCCTGGGTGCTGTCCTTGAGCTGTTCTGCTCTACCATTTGTGTCACACCTCCATGTCTACTTTTTGATGGTTAACTAGTGATAAGAGATTCATGGAGTTTCCTACCTGCTGTCTTTGAACCACGATCCTCAAACGTCAAACTCTTGAGTAGCTAGGATTATAAACGTGAGCCACCATACCTGGCAAGTTTTACATGTTACGTTTATATTTTCTTATTTTTGTTGTTTGTCTGATTGATCTAATTGCGCTACTTTATCTTTGATCTCTAATACTCCATCCTCACTTTCTTTTAATTCTGTTCACAATATGTTTAATTGAATTAATTGGATTATTGAAATTTTCCTTTCTAAAATTTTGACTCTTCAAAATATCTGTTTCCTCCTTGGATTTTTATTTTTTTATGCTATGTTGGCTTCATTACTTCATTTTGTTCAGCTGTTGTCTTCGTAGCGTTTATTTAGATTTCTGAGCAAGTTCTTTCAAATATCACCCATTTCACTCTCTTTAAAATCTCTTATGGAAAGAGTTGATTTTGGAGGAGATATATTTCTCTGGTGATCTTTATAGTTGTTTTAGTTTATGTATTTGTTTTTCTTTTTTTTATACTAAAATACTTTAATGTCCCAGTTACACAAAGCCTCCGGCCAGCCGACACCGACCGCTGGACGTGGGGAAACTGAGGCCCCTCGAGTCCCATCCAGCCTGGTTGCAGAGGGCAGGAGGAAGCCTGTGGCCGGGAGAGTCAGTCAGGGCCAGGTGCGAGGTGTGGTGCCTGCGGTGGCTCGGGCTGGGGTGCACCGCCTGGCGTGGGCCCGGTGACCCCCGGCTCTGCCTCTGCCGCCGTGGCCGCCGTGGCGGCCGCCATGGAGTAGCCGCATCCTCTCGTGGTCCTTGGGGTCCAGCACACGGGGCAGGAAGAGGGAGGACTTCTGCGTGCGGCGGGCCCGGAAGCCCCGGCGTGGCCGGCCCTTGCCATTCACGGCCACGTACCACAGCCTGTGGGCACTGGGGTGGCGCCGGGCCCGGGCCGCCGGGCACCGAGCGGTACAGGCGGGAGGCGTAGGTGTTGTAGCCCAGCTCGTGGATTCGTTCGAGGAACTCACATTCGGCATTGCAGTGCTCCGAAGCGTGGAGCCGCCCTCTCTCGTTCATGGCCAGGTACCGTCCAGAGAAGAGCCCCTTGATGGCCACGACCCCACCTCCACCGCCGTGATCTCCAGGAAGCTGGAGGCGCTGTGCTCCAGGCTGCCGTCCACGCGGCCACTCGGGTGCAGCTGCAGGTGGTACCGGGTGGTGCAGTAGAGCTGGCGGCGCCAGGGCGCCCCGCCTAGGCGCTGGTACACGCCGCCGCCGAGCCTGCCCGCATCGCGCCACAGCCGCGCCCCCGGGGCCACCGAGGGCCAGCCGGGCTCCAGCAGGCTGAGCAGCAGGAGCCAGATCAGGCCCATCCTGGCATCGCGCCCGCCACGCGGCGGCTGCCGGCCTGCGCAGTGCCCATGGAAGGCGCAGGGAGGGGATGGGCAGAGGGGAGGGGAGGGGGAGACAGAGCAGGAGAGAGAGGGGGGGGAGAGGGAGACACTGACTTTAATTTCTTCCCCAGGAGCCCTGGAGCGGTGAAATTTCCGCTGCTGCGCAAAAGCAGCTATATTGGATACATTTGTATTTGGTTATTTGAAACTGGATAGGGAAGGGGGAAAAACAAGATGAGGGGTGGGGGTGGGGGAGGAGGGAAATGGGGACCAAGACATAAGAAAGGGTATCAATGTATGTGAATTAATGCACCTTCTATCTGGCGAATATAATGTAACCCTTCTATTAATTAGAATAAAAATATATGAAAAAAACAAAGGCTTTTTTGCTTTCATCTCTTTATCTTTTAAATAAAGTTCCATCTGTTAAGCCCAGTTTTCCCTGGCAAAAATTAGGACATGCGTATATTCTATGAAACACAGCTTTTGTCCCAGAATGAGAAAGACTGTACTTGAGAGAAACCTTAACATTGCCTCCTTATAATTCTTTCAATAGCCCCTCCACCAAGCCAGGGCAACAACATCAACAAAACCCTGCTGTTTGATCCAGACTCCTGTCATTCATTTTATTTCACCAGCCCAAGCACGAATTCGGGGAAAACCTTCTGAAGTCCTGCAGCTTCAAATTCCTTTTGTAAGTCATCCCACACTGAATACTCTTTGACTTCCAATGCCAGAAACCTTGTGTGTTCTGTCTGTACTTTTGTTTCCAATAGTACACTAATCATTTTCTCTTTGCATTTCTTTCCACTTGAGTCCACATCGACTTTGGAGGTTTTCTGCAGCATCAGGTACTCCTTGATGTTGCTTCTGTGTCCTTGCAGTAAAATCAGTATTATTTTACCCATGAACATCCGTCTTGCTGTGAGCCTTAAATCAGAAGCCCATTTCTGCACAGTTCTGATGTATTTAGTCTTTGCTCTCATAGGATCTAGATGCAAAAGAGCCAGCCACAATCCATCATCCATGGTCGGGCTGACTGCAAAAGCATCCTGGCTGCTGCCCTTTCTGGGTTCTGGCTGGTTGAGGATATGCCGGAGATTCTGCTGACACCAGAGGACCAGCTCCTGAACCATAGGTTCTGACAGGAGGGTCTCTGCTTGCTCGAGTAGCATGTCCTTCCCAGTCTCCCACTGGGCCCTGGTCAGGAGTTCAGAGTTAACTGAGATCCTGGGCAGGCACAAGTGGTAGGTGACAGGTAACTGGAATACCGACTCTCAGGGTATATCCACATCTCAAGTCCTTCAGCCTTGGTGTGGATTCTGTTTCAAGGCCTCAGGGAAGGAGCCTGGGTCTCAGAGCGCCAGGGCCAGGGGGGAGGGGCGCGGGGCGGGGCCCCCGGCCGGGCCACGGGGAGAACACCTGAGGCTGATGGCCCGGGGTCTTCACCTGAGCGGCTCAACACCTCCCACTCGTGGGGCCCGCAGAAAATCACCGCCAAAGCCTCCAGCTCGTCGCTCACCAGCGCCGCCATGTCTGCTTCCGGCGGCCGCTGTCACCAGGCCGGGAGCAGCGCGGCCTCACGGCCACTCTATATCCTAATTTTTGCTGGGTATTTCATTAATGTTTGAACTCAGGACCTCATGCTCTCTTGACCTGCTTGCTTTGCTGACACTCTAATACTTGAGCCATATATCCTAATTTTTGCTGGCTATTTCATTAATGTTTGAACTCCGGACCTCATGCTCTCTTGACCTGCTTGCTTTGCTGACACTCTAATACTTGAGCCATATATCCTAATTTTGCTGGCTATTTCATTAATGTTTGAACTCAGGACCTCATGCTCTCTTGACTTGCTTGCTTGGCTGACACTCTAATACTTGAGCCATATATCCCAGTTTTGGCTGGCCACTTTGGAGACAAACTCACAGAACTTTCTGCCTGACCTTGAATCTCTCATCCTCCATATCCCAGCCTCCTGCTCAGTAGATTATCACATGAACCACAGCATGGGACTTCCTAATTCCACTATTTGATGGGGAATGCAAGTTACTAGTAGAGTGAGAAAAATCGTAGAAAATACTGTGGACGCCACTTAAATTTTATTGAGTCAGTACAGCATTCTGTGATGTTTTCCCAATGTTTTATGCCCAAATCAGAAATTAATTCACTTTTGAAAAATACGTACTAAATTCTTGATATGAGCTGTACATTTCACTAAGTTATGGATATGTAAAGATTAATAGGACAATATTCTATTCCCCAAAATCCTCAGTGCCTTCTATAAGAACTGCATGGCTTCTATGAAGCTGCATGGCTTAGGAATAATTGGGCTGAGCAGGATTTACAGCAACTATGAGGCTTAGAGTCTGGGTTTAAGTTGCCTGGGTGCAAATCCCTGCTTTGTTACTCACTTCTGTCTAGTACTTGGTAAGTTCTTGAAACTTTTCTTTCCATTATTGTGTGATATATGGCACTTGTAATAGATTTACCTCATTGGCTGTTGTAAGCTATAGCATATTATGTGACTAGTTAAATACTGCCTGATCCATAGAGAGGAAACACTTGACAAATATTAGCCGTTAATAGGGTTATTAATACTATCATATGCATTGAGTGCTTATGGCATCATGATGGGTGAAAGAAGACAGAAAATAAGCCATACTATATCAACACAATGAAGTTCAGAAAAACATCACAAGTGAAATATTCTACTGGGAAAAATCCATCAAACAATGATAAATGAAACATTGGATTAGAAAATCCTATAACATCTTTTCTTTCTATTCAAAAACCAAGATTTCCCTATAAAAATGATTTGTGTGGCCAGGAATGTGGACTATTAGTAGAGTACTTGCCTAGCACGCACGAAGGCCCCAGTTTTGATTCCTTGTACCACCTACACAGAAAGTCATAATAGCCCAGCACAGTGGCTCACAGCTGTAATACCATCCACTCGGGAGGCTGAGATCTAAGGATTGCACATAAAAGCCAGCCGGGGCAGTAAAGTCCGTGAGACTCTTATCTCCAGTTAACAACTAGAAAATCAGAAATGGTGCTGAGGCTCAAGCGGTAGGGTGATAGCCTTGAGCTGAAAAAGAGCTCAGGGGCAATGCCCAGGCCCAGACTTCAAGTCTAATGACACACCACAAAAGAAGGAAAGAAAGAAGGAAGGAAAGAGAGAGAGAGAGAGAGAGAGAGAGAGAGAGAGAGAGAGAGAGAGAGAGAGAGAGAAAGAAAAAGAAAATCTCTAAGTGGTGTTGTGGTTCAAGTGGTAGACCTCTAGCCTTAAGAAAACCCAAGGACAGTACACAGGCCCTGAGTTCAAGCTCCAGCCTCCTGAGTAGCTAGGATTGGAGCAGCAGCCACCAGCACCTGGCTATATATGTGTTTTTAAAAACTATAAACTCGGCTGGGTGTTTGGCTTAGTGGTAGAGTGCTTGCTTAACATGCATGAAGACCCGGATTCGATTCCTCTTGTACCACATACATAAGAAAAAGCCAGAAGTGGTGCTGTGGCTCAAGTGGTTGAATGCTAGTCTTGAGGAAAAAACCCAAGGGCAGTGCTCAGGCCCTGAGTTCAAGACCTAGGATTGGCAAAAAAAAAAAACTAGAAAATCTTAGCTGCTACCACACAGTTAAAATAATAAACCCATTTCCTGCTAAAAGAAAAATCAAATGTTAAAGATATATAGTTTCTGGACTTCCAATTCCCTGTAAGCCAATCATTATTGATCTGCATTCTCCTCTGCTCTTTTTAATGCCATGGACCTTCTGTTATAGTCGAACAAGAGGGAAGAGAGAAACAGTATGAAACTTAACGGCGTGTCATCGTCAGAATTACTAATGCACAGTTGTTAATCACTGAGGACCCTTTTAACATCACAGGTAACCTTCTATACAGTTCCATTTATCACTCTGGTTCTAATGTATTTGCCAAACACATGAATATTTAAACATCTAAAACTATGGCATCAACAGAAAATGTGACAGATTTACAGTCAGAGTTTTTCCTTTGGGTTTCTCATCACTGTGTACCTGGGTTACACAATACAAAGAAAATCTCACTTCACCTGGAGAGTCAGCTGTCTGTTACAAAATAGTTGAGACAATCCACTGAAAAGAAGAAAAGGTTTACATTGCCTCATCCAAACATATCTCTTGGCTATATTGTTTTGAGCAATGTATATCAACTGGAACATGTGATAGAAGAGGAGGCCTGTGTAACTCAGTGGCTGGGGGGTGGGGAGAGAGACAGAGAGAGACAGAGAGAGAGGGGGGGGAGAGGGAGAGAGGGCACACAGAGACTATCATCCCCACTATGCCATTTAAGGGCATGCTCACCGTGACCTAATTTCCTCCCTTCCTCCTAAAATACCCCAGTACTGAGGATTGGTAGAGGAACATGCCCAAGGTCCTGAGTTCAGTACCTGGAAGGTGAAGAAAGCAAAGGAAAAACTTAGTTGCAAGTGTGATTGTACAGGTCTGTTATACCAGCACTTGGGAGGCAGAGCATACAAGATCTAGGACCTAGCTACATGTTTAGAATGTTTGATTTCATCTCATCTCTCAGATCATCTCTATAATGTATGAGATATGATTAGCTTCATTTTATAGAAGAAACTTGAGGTTCGCAAATAATTAAATGTCTTCTCTGAGTCCCAGGGGAAGGATCATGGATCTGGCCTTTCAGGAAAATCAAACCTATGCTGTGAGCTCCAGGAGTTGTGGTCAGAGACAGATGAGCAGTGTACTTGGAGATCACATGGTGCTTTCTGAGAGGGCTAAGCAGGTGATCCCAGCATGGAGAAGGCAAGATGGCATCATGGGATACCAGTCATCTCCAGTGCTTCATCCCCAGAGAAAGCTGACCAGAATGTCTACAGGCCTCTCACAGAGGAGTCCACCACACCAGACCTTTCCTTCTTCCCTCTTTTGTTTGCGTGAGTGAGTGAGTGAGTGTGTGTGTGTGTGTGTGTGTGTGTGTGTGTGTGTGAGAGAGAGAGAGAGAGAGAGAGAGAGAGAGAGAGAGAGAGAGAGAGTTCTGTGCTCACAGCAGGTACTCTCCCACTTAAATTATGACTCCAGTCCAGCATTTTGCTGATGAATTGGAGATGGACCCTCAAACTTTCCAGTCTAAATTGACATTCAGGTTCCGTTCACACCATCATCAGTGGCTAGGGTTATGAGTGATTGCTTTTAATAGGAGAGCAATATCATACCTCGGTGGGATTGGGGTTTGGGAAACTACAGATATCAGTGCTCAAGCAGATGACCCTACACCATTCAGTGCAATGATGAAGAACAGCACAGGACACCTCTAGGCCAGCTTGCCACACCGTCAATCTCAGCCACAGTAACCCAACCTAAGAGGAGAACTGGACTTTCTCACATGGTCCAAGTGAGCTCACAGGAAGGCAGAGAAAGCACAAAGTGAAATGGGAGGTGAGGAGGGCTGGTGAAAGTACATACCACTGTCAGGCCCTCACACTGGTATCAACAATCGCTGGAGGCTTACAAGGGAAATCCTAGCTACTGAGGAGGCTGATACCTCAGGATCATGGCTCAAGACAGCCCAGGCAGGAAAGTCTAAATGTAACCACCAACAAGTCGGAAGTAGACACACAACTCAAGTGAGAAGGGCCAACTCTGACATAAGTAAGAGCCAGTAGCGGTGAGTTCAAGTCCCAGTACTGACAGCAAAACAGAAAGGGAGGAGTCAGAGAGTAAGAGCGAGAAAAAGAGAGGAGGGAGAGAAGAGAGAGGGAGGGAGGGAAGTAGGGCAGAAGGAAGGAAGGAAAGAAGGAAGGAAGGAAGGAAGGAAGGAAGGGAGGAAGGGAGGAAGGGAGGGAGGGAGGAAGGGAGGAAGCAACAGGAACTATTTTGTAAGTTTTAAAAAGTGGAAAAAATTAATATTTAAAAGCCAAAACTGGAGGGCAGGAGATTCATTCCATTTCCTCCTATGAGGAGCAGTTTGGGATTCGGAACGGTTCCTGAGAAATCAACATGTCTCTTCCAACAACGTAATGTTGGAGCTTCCCAAATGAGAGAGGTATGGTGAACCTGTTCAAATTTCCTACCTAATTAGTGAAACACGTCACAGACACTATAAATTCAGTATTGTTGAGAACTGGACACTCATGTTTACTGTGGCACTATTATAACAGTAAAGATTTATGTGGCCACTCAAGTTTCTGCCAACAGATGAACGGAGGGAGGAAAAAATACACACACACACACACACACACACACAATGGAGTATTGTTCAGTCATCTATGAGAATAAAAGTGTGTTAGTTCCAAGAAAATGAGAGGAAGTGGACATCAGAAAAGCCAAGGAAAATGTGTCAGACTTGTGACCACCACATGTTTTCTCTTACATTTGGAGTCTAGACCCATATGTACAAGTAATCAAACATCCAAATAAAAAAGGCCTAAGCAGAGGGAAGGATAGGAAGGTGTATAGGAACCAGGATGAGAATGTGAATAAGAACACAGTTCTCTTGTGCACCGGTGGAAATATCATAATAAAATCCATTATTTGGTGAGTTAGAATTGTGGCCTAGTGGTGGAGTGCTTGCCTAGCATGCACGAAGACCCAGGAGTAGAGCTAGAGAGTGGTAGAGCTCTAGCCTGGGTGCCTCCTTGGACACATTTTGCTCAAGGCTAGTGATCTGCCACTTGAGCCACAGGGGCACTTCACACATGGACATCTCTCCCTACTCCATCACTGAGCCAAGACATATAGAGTTCCCATTCTCTCTTGGATGCTGCCTAATTTACATTCCTTTTTTTCTGCCAGTCCTGGGCTTGAACTCAGGACCTGGGCACTATCCTTGAGCTTTCTCAAGGCCTACCCTTGAGCCACAATACCACTTCCAGCTTTTTCTGTGTATGTGGTGCTAAGGAATAGAACACATGAGTTTGTGCATGGGAGGCAAGCACTCTACCATTAGGCCATGCTCCAGGTCCCTTATATTCAGTTTGATTGAGCAATTCAAATGCATGCCCCTCTTGAAGTTGAATGTCAGTCATCGGCTTTGGGCAGCCTCCACATCCCATCCCCCTTTTCCTTTGTAGCAGGAAGGATCCTTTGCCTTCTGACACATCCCATTTCATCTATTTCCTCATTTTATTGAAATCTGTTCTTCCCTATGCTAATCACACTCCTGTTTATCTATGGGTTTTCCAATGCATGAATTTTTTCACATCCAAAAGTCCGAATGTAAGCAAGCTGCTAGGAAATTTTCACTCAGAATCCAACGGTTGGTCTTGAAAATGAACAAGTATGGAATTTATCTCTAAGAGGCAGTCAGTGGTTGGTGAGGCCCACAGCTGGACATAGGCAAGGTGAAAGGCAGGTGATAGATTTAATCCTCATCCTACTCAGAGTAGTGAGTAACTAAAAATTTGTGGGAGGGCTGGGAATTGGGCCTAGTGGTAGAGTGCTTGCCTAGCATGAAGGAAGACCGGTGTTTGATTCCTCAGTACCACACACATAGAAAAAAGCTGGAAGAGGTGCTGAGGCTCAAGTGGTAGAGCTCTAGCCTTGAGAAAAGTCCAAGGTCAGGGCTCAAGTCCTAACCTCCTGGACTGCCAAAAAATAGAAAAAAAATATGGGAGCTTTAAATTACGTATAACTCAGCATGAGAGCATTCACCTTGCATCTACAGGCTCCACAATTGATCCTCAGCACCATACAAAAAGAAATAATTAAAGAAATAAAATTTATGAATTTTCTGGAGTTTTTATTACTATTGTTAGACTATAGTTGACTTTGAACAACTCAAAAAGACAGCCCACAAATACAGTAAGAATTATGATATTTTCTCTCCCCCATCTCCTCCCTCTCTCTCTATATCTCACTTGCTGGCTCAGTTGTGTGTATGTGCATGTATTTTACACTCTGGCTGTGTTGTCCAGACTGTTTGAAACAGCTAGGCTCAACTGATATTCCCATCTCAGGTTTCCAAGGTTTCTGGGACAACTAAAATGTACCACCATACCCCGCTCAGAACTAGACTATTAAAAATCACTCTCTCTTGTATAACTACAGGGGAATTTTATGAGAATAGGCAAATTCATTGTCACAATTTAAAACACGATCTGTAATACCACCATTTTTTCTTCTTCTAAAGTGTTGCTCTTCTTTATAAGAAAGTTCTGGCTAAACTTTCTCTCTCTCTCTGAATCTTAAGTTTGAAGGAGAAGCAAATCTATCATCATATTGAAATTAATATAGGGAATACGTCACCAGCCATCAATTTCTCCTGAGGCTGAGATCTGAGGATCATGGTTCAAAGCCAACCCACATGAGAAAGTCCATAAGACCCTTATCTCCAATTAACCAGTAGAAAACTGGAGTTGGAACTGTGGTTCAAAGTGATAGAGCACAAGCCTTGAGCAAAAGAGCTCAGGACAGTGCCCAGACCCTGAGTTCAAGCCCCACAACGAGACACAAAACACATACACATACACATACACAGACACAGACACAGACACAGACACACACACACACACACACACACACACACACACACACACACACACAGGAAAACTTGCTTCTAGGGTAGGTTGAGGGAGGCTCTACCTGTAAGGTAGATGTCTAAACTGTATACCACATGCAGCTGAAGGAGTATGGACTCTGCCCACAGGAAGGGCTCACTGACCTGTCCTTAATGATTCAAAGCCTCCCTGAATCCCCCCAATCGAATTCCTTGTATACTTGTACCACATTTGGAAGGGACTGGGTGTCCTATAAGCTCAGTAATTGTCTTAATTGTGCTCTGTTCCTCTGGAAAGGTGGGATGAGAAAGACAGATGCAACACTTCTGTTCTAATCATTGAAGCTACCCAGTGATATTTTATCCTTCAAAACAGATCTTCCTCTACCAGATCACTGAAGAGTCTTTCCACGTCATTACATTGCTATCTTCGGTTGAGAAGAAATACTGTGGTGTGTGGATGTAGAAACTGCAGATGGGCCAACCAGGAAGCATGAAGCAGATGGGGCTAAGATCCAGCAGAGGCCCCTTGATCTCTACAAGCTGGGTTGTGATGCATTGTGACAGGAAATCAGGCCCAGTTGCTCGTACCCGTAGGTAATAGTGGTGGCATTACTTGAGGTGGCGGGGGCAGTCTGTCTGTGGATGGTTTGGGTGGCATATTTGGACAAGTAGCAAAGTGGGAGCTTGGATGATGAGAAGTAGATTGTTGGTGAAATGAAGCTTTCATTTGGGAACCCAAAACCTTAATTTCTTTTTTTTTCTTTTTTTTATTGTAATTAGTAAAAGGGTTACATGATATTTGCCAGATAGAAGGTGCATTAATTTACATACATTGATACCCTTTCACATGTCTTGGTACCCGTTTCCCTCCCCCCCCACACCCCCACCCCTCTTGGTTTTCCCCCCTTCCCTACCAAATTTCAAATATCCAAATACAAATAAATTCAATATATCAGATAACAAAGTGAGATACTATACCAATATGAGATAACCAAGGGACAGCAAAGGAGATGAGAGACAACATAGTACATTAAGGACAACAATCATTCATTATATGGCTTTTGCAAAACCTTAATTTCTTAAACCTTGAGCCACATACTCTGCTTGAACTGTATGCCTTTTCTGGTCGATTTTTACTGAAGCTTATGGTACTGAAAAGTGAACTTAGTCACATGGCCTACTGTACTAGACACCTGAAAATCTACAGCTGACTTGAATTCTTTTTTCTATCATTTAGAAGACTTTTTCTTTTCTTTTTCTTTTTTTTTTTGCCAGGCCTGGGGCTTGAACTGAGATCTGAGGATTGCAGTTTGAAATTAGTCTCTGCAAGCAAGTAAATGAGACTTGTTTTTAGTTTTTGTGCTAGTCCAGGGGCTTGAACTCATGGCCTACTCTCTGTATCTGAGCTTCTTTTGCTCAAAGCTAACACTCTACCATTTGAACCACAGCACCACTTCTGGCTTCTTTTGAATATTGTATTGGAGAGAAGAGTGGCATAGACTTTTCTGCCCTAACTGGCTTTGAACTGTGAGCCTCAGATCTCAGCATCCTGAGCCAGTAGCACCTGGCAGTCCATGAAAAGCTTATCTGCAATTAAATACCAAAAAGCCAGAAGTGGAGCCAGATATGGCTCAAGGTGTGGCTAGTTCTAAAGCATTAGCCTTGAGAAGAAAATTAAAAGCTCAAGAAAGCACCTAGACCTTGAGGTCAACCCAGGACCAAGACACACACAAACACACACACACAAACACACACACACACACACACACACACACACACACACACACACACGTTGTTTCCTATACATTAAAACTGCAGTTCTTTAGATTCCTATGTTATAAGGCCCAGTGGCAGTCTCCCTGCCTTTTTCTTTTACTATAACAGCCTCCAGTGTCTATTTGATGTTTATGTGAAACCAGTGGCTATAAATTAGACAGCTTAGAACAACAGAACCAAAATAAAATAATCTCAAGTTATTAAAGATATTTATAAAAAAATTTAAATACACATAAGACTGCTTAAACAATTTTCCATCTATCACTTTGGGTTTACTGTGAAAAACACCAGCTCCTGCTCAGTATTTAACTCAGGCAGATGGACTCTGAACAAAAGCTTATCCAATTTCCCTGAAACAGATGCAGTCATATCAGTTTTCCTTGACACAAAATGTGACAAGCTACTGCCTTCACTTCTCTTGGTTGTTCGGCAGGCCTGGGCACTGTCCTTGGGCTTTCTCAAGGCTACAGCTCTACCACTTGAGACACAGCACCACTTCCTGCTTTTCTGTAGGTATGAGGTACTAAGGAATCGAACCCTGGTCTTCCTGCATGCTTAGGCAAGCACTCTACCAGTAGGCCAAACTCCTAGCCCTGCCTTCAGTTTTATCCATGGAGAAATAGATTCAGATGTAAGAACTGGACTAAAATAGGTCCTTCCAAGAATGGGAGGTAAATGAAGGAAATGAGAGAGAGAGAGAGAGAGAGAGAGAGAGAGAGAGAGAGAGAGAGAGAGAGAGGAAGAGAGGGAGGGAGGGGAGGAAGGGAGGGTGGGGGAGGGAAGGAGGGAAGGAGGGAGGGAGGGAGAGAGAGAGACAGAGAGAGACAGAGAGAGAGACAGAGAGAGAGACAGAGAGAGAGACACAGAGAGAGAGAGAGAGAGAGAGAGAGAGAGAGAGAGAGAGAGAGAGAGAGAGAGAGAGAGAGAGAGAGAGAGAGAGAAATGCTCTTCCTCCAGGGACCAGTGCTAGAAGGTTCTGGGACATATCTCAAAGTTGATCCATTAGAGGAGTAAGGAAGCTGGGATATTTTATGCACTAGCTCATATTCATTATTATTTAAGGGCTGTCCTGGAGCATTAATGCCTAAGGGACTTCCAGATTTCCCCTTACATAGGCTGAGCATGCTACTATAGGTGAAAAAAATGTCCACAGGCAAAAAGTGACAGTAATTTGCAGAAAGAAGCCATCTGTGCATAGGGAAATGACATGATGAAGACATGTGGAGGAGGGCAACCGTGTTGATTCACAAATGACTCAATTAGAGCATTCCTGTAAGAGGGTGCAAGAGCAGTGACTCTCCATGCAAGGGTCATGTGTGGAGTGAAGCACTAGTTACTCAGTTAAGTTAAAATCAGCTGGATTGAGGCATTATAATGACTGTATTGCTAGCTACCTGGGAGGTGGACTTTGGGAGAATGGTAGCTTGCAGCTATTCTGAGTATGTAGGTTTATGAGACCTCTTCTTTAATACATAGCTGACTATGGAGACTTCTGCCTATCATCTTAGCACACGAGGCTAAGATGAAGAGATTGGTGATTCTAGGACACTCTAGGCACAAAAATTCCCTAAAATCAACAGAAAGGTCAGGTAGGCCACTGGCCTGAGATTCTTATCCCAGTTACAATGGAATAACTAAAACAGGTAGTCATGGTCTGACCCAGATTTAAAAAAAATGACTAGTGAAACAAATGCCTGGGGAAGTGGCTCAGTAATAGAAAGCATGCCTGGTAGGCAATTAAACTTTAAGTTCAAAGTCTAGTACAGCCAACTTATTTATATATACATGTATGTGTGTGTACATATGTGGTGTACATATGTATTGAAAGACAATCTACCACTCAGTTGCACCTTGCTTTAAAAACTGGGCCAGGAGCATGGCCTTGTGGTAGAGTGCATGCCTAGCATGCACGAATCTCTGGGTTTGATTCCTCACTACCACATGCATAGAAAAGACCAAAGTGGTACTATGATTCAAGTGGTAGAGTGCTGGCCTTGAGGAAAGCCCAAGGACAGCACCCAGGCCCTGAATTTAAGCCCCAACACTCACACAAAGATAAATCAATAAATGACTTCACAAAGCACTATAGTCTTAAGTCCTTTTTTACATTGTTTACTACGTATCTATGAACCACTTATGGCCAAGTTAATAATGAAAAGACTTCTTTTTCACAGTGGAAATATTGCATTGGTTCTTCACATTCATTAAGCATCTTCCTGGTCATGTTCAGTGAACAAAAAATGAAAGAAGAATGTGGTATGCCTGATGATCACAGATTAAAAGACACAGTAAAGGGGCCAAGAGTTTGGCCTAGTGGTAGAGTGCTTGCCTAGCATGCACGAAGACCTCAGTACCACATACGTAGAAAAAAGCCAGAATTGGTGCTGAGGCTCATGTGGTAGAGCCCTAGCCTTGAGAAAGTCCAAGGACAATGATCAGGTCATGAGTTCAATCCCTGGACTGGCCAAAAAAAAAATACACAGCCTGGTGCTGGTGTCTCATGCCTGTAACACCAGCTAGTCCAGTCTGAGGTTTCGGTTTACAGCCATCCCAGGCAGGAAAGTTCAGGGGACTCTGACCTCCAATCAAATACTCAGAAAAGGCCAAAAATGGCACTGTGGCTCAAGTGGTAGACTAGGAGCCTTGAGCAAAGGAAGCCAAGGGACGGTACCCAGACCTTGAATTCAAGACCCATGACTGATGAGAAAATAAGCAATAAATAAATACATGACACAGTAAAAAAAACAAATACACGTGATTCTGTGTTTAGTTTTCATTAAAACATCAAGCAGAAATGAAAGAGATTGCTAATCATTACCTAAAGGATTTTACAAGGTAGGATTTTTAATACATTCCTATAAGGTTAATGAAAGGAATTCTAAAATCTAATAAAAGTTGGTACTCTTGGAGTTTATTAACTAGATCATTCAACCTGGTATCATATAAAGTCTCTCTTTTACTTTAACATAGGAGGTTATTTCTCTTGTCCACATCCTGATTTTTGTTAGTTCTATTTCTATTCAGTTAAGATATAACAATTTACATTCTTGTATTTGTCCTAATTTTCTTTTTTTTTCAGGTAAAAGAAAGGACTTTTATTGGTGAGTTGGAACAGGAAAAGGTATGCAATAAATCACAAATGCCACTACAAGAGTCACGTGACTAAGAATTCAAATTCCTTAAAAGACAGTAAATAACTTAATCTAGACTCATATCTTCCTCTTCATCTTTCTTGTCTTCTGCGTCGCCCTCCTTCTGCTCAGATTTGGCATTGTTCTGCATAGCTTTGGCAAATGCTTCCACATAGCCCTTGTTGGCGGCCTTCATGGCCTCTGCGGGCAGGCCAAACTGGCCCATGAGGGGGCCCAGCTGCCCCGAGGCCAAGGCTGCACTGAACGTTCCCAGGGCCTGCTGGAACTGGGGCAAGGTCAGCGTGTTCTGGATCTCATCCGCGGTCTGGGGCAGCGACTCACCCGAGGGTAAGTAGGGCAGGAGGCGCTCCTGGACATCGGCGTTGGCCAGAATGGGGGCCATGATCTCTGGGGTCAGCACGCTGGCCAGGTCCACTTGCTGGCCACCAGCTGGCCCAGCCGGCACGTTCGTGGTAGCCAAAATGCTCTGAAGGTCGCTCAGCTGGATGGGCTGGGTCAGGCTGGCTGCCATACCCGTTCCATTACTTGAACTGGGCGCGGGGCTCGGGCGGGTGGCCGAGGCGGCGGCTGGGGCAGAAGGGGCTGGGGTGGCATGGGCAGAGGAGGTGGTGGAGGATGCGGTGACAGCTGCTGACTGGCTCCTGAGCTGGAGGAAGAACTGCTCGCTGGAGGCCCGCCGCTACCTACAAGACTGGCCAGGCCCGGCCCTGTGAGGGCCCTGAGCCCACCCAGTCCTCCAAGGCTAGCCGGTCGGATGCGCTGCAGGAGTTGGCGGTGACTCATGTTTCCAGCAGGCTCTGCAGGCCACCCTCACCACCCAGGGCCGAGAGCTCGTGGCCACCGCTCCCGCTGGCCCCCAGTGCCCCAGGATCGGGGATTATTCAGATACTCATTGACTTTCCGGCAGTGCTCCTCGTCCTGGTCAGTCTTGGGCTCCTGCCTCCAGAACAAGAGCCTTTTGGACCCAGCTTTGAACCTGAGCACGTAGACCCTCCCACTGGGGCACTGGGCCACCCGCTTGAACTCGCAGTTCTCAGGGAAGATGACCAGGTCGTCCTCCACGGTCCCCGACATCCTGTCCTTCCAGCAGAGGTGGAGGAGCGAGTCGTCCGTCTGCTGGATGGACAGGAGCCCTGTCCGCTTGTCCGGGGTTACCGTGGTCCCCTTCAGGGTCATCTTCCCTGCCCAGAACTCCACGAGGTCCTTGCTGGAGGACCTGCGCGAGCCTGGCACCAGGCTCGGGAACAGGGTGCCTGACGTCGTCATCCTGGTTGCGCCTACGCTCGGCCGAGAGGCACCGTCCGGGCTCGCTCTTCCCCGTCCTAATTTTCAGAATTACATGATTAAATCCACATGCTCATTCCAGAATGGCATATTGATTGACATTCATCCCAACATGCAACTCAGCCCAGAAGTTTACTCTCAAGTTATTGTATATGTTGAGGGAGGCTAAAAGTAAATCCAATAATACACAATGAAATATAAAATTACCAGACTGCCATTGCATAAAACTTTGAGCAAAAGGGAATGAAGTTGAAAAGTGTTACAAGAAACCAAACCACTCTGACAAGTCCATTGTCTCATATGAGAGGGAAAAAAATCCTTTGCTAGAGAATTATCTTCACCAATGATCTAAAGTTTTTCTCTTTTAATATGTACCTTCATGAGAGGGGAGTAGGAAACAGGGACAAAAACATAAGAAGGAGTATCAATGTGTGAGAAGAAATGCACCCACGACGTGACGAATGTAACTGTAACCCCTCTATACATTACCCCAACAATAAATGTTTTTAAAATGTACCTTGATGATTAAAAATTAGATGCCCATTCTCAAGTTAAGAAAATAAACCAGGATAAGAGAATATGAAAAAAAAAAGTTACTAGGAAGGGGCCGGAGTGTGGCCTAGTGGTAGAGTGCTTGCCTAGCATGCAGGAAGACACAGGTTCAATTCCTTGCTATCATATACATAGAATAAAGCCAGAAGTGGTGCTGAGGCTCAAGTGGCTCGAGCCTTGAGAAAGTCCAAGGACAGTGCTTAGACCCAGAGCACTGGCCAAAAAAAACAAAAATAAAAAAGTTACTAGGAAGCATACTGGAGTGTCCCAATGGACACACTAATCAGATCAGGGTGATAGGAAGAAGGGTAAAAGAAAGCATCCCCAATAAACTTAAAGCCAGACTCTGCAGTTCAAGTGTAACTTGAAAAAGGAGCCAGACTTCTTAGACAGAGAAACAAAAACTCCAGTAGAACCTGTTAACCAGTGAATATTGTTTACCTACGAGACAGATCACAGGCAAAAACCCAATAAGAACCTCACAAAACACTGGACCACAGCACTCCTCTCTTAACCACAATGACCCAACATTTGTTGCCCTGGCTACAGAACTCCACTGCCTAGTGAGGAGCAGACAAACAGGGTATTCACACACAAACAAAGGGACCAAGGACAGAACACAGGAGTTTGCCAGGTCTACAGAGGGAGAGCAGAAGGTTTTTATACAGACTTTAAAAATGAAGCTATAACTGATAGAGGAGCTATGTATTAGAAGGCAGGAAAGACAATTTATCTGAAGGAAACCACAGGCACTCATATCAAGGTTAGTGAAAATAACACATGGAATGGTTTTTGGTCACACTAGGCCAGCTGGCTACTTGCACCCACTACCTGACGAATGTAACCGTAACCCCTCTATACATTACCACAACAATAAATTTTTTCATGTACCTTGATGATTAAAAATTAGATGCCCATTCTCAAATTAAGAAAATAAACCAGGATAAAAGGATATGAAAAAAAAAGTTACTAGAAAGGGGCCGGAGTGTGGCCTAGTGGTAGAGTGCTTGCCTAGCATGCAGAAAGACACAGGTTCAATTCTTTGGCTTCTCAGAAATTAGTCCTTTTTTTTGTTGCCTGGCTGTGGAGGAAAAGGATCTCCTTGAATTGGTGTCTGGGTACAGAAGATTCTTTTGTACTAGACATGTAGAATTGAGAGCAAGGAGGAGGAGGGGTAGGTGAGCTGTAGAGCCCATGTCTATTTCCCATAGTTTTATTTGCTCTCTTACCTTTCTAATAACCCTGGCTAAGTTGTCTTCTTGGACCAAAAAAGATACCTGACCACCATCTACCTTCAGCTACATGCCTTTTCTCCTCATCTTTATTAAATAGAGAAAAAAATTCACCCTCACTTTTCATATGCTCCACTGTATTTTCACAAGGTAGTTAAGTGTTGCTGTCTCCCCCTGCCACTCCCCAACTGCATAACCATGATTCAGGGTTTTCTTCCCTTCCAAACGTCTGCTTGTTTCTCTCTAGGAAGTCTACTGACTGTCTACTTTTATGAAGGCAGAGCCCGCATCCCTGTTTTCAGAGCTGATTTCCATAGGTCAGGTTATTTAGGGGCTGCAGGAGCTGAGGTGAGATCAGCACTGTCACCTGGTGGTGAGAGATAAGATTCCAGCCCCCCCCTTTTTTTTGTGGGTCATGGGGCTTGATCTGGCCTGGGCACTGTCCCCAAGCTCTTCAGCTCAAAGCTACCACCCTACCCTTGAGCCAAGCCTCACTTCCATTTTTCTAGATGTTAATTGGAGATAAGTGTCTCAGGTTCTTTTGTGCCCAGGCTGACTTTGAACCTTAATCCTCAGATCTCAGCCTCCTGAGTAGCTAGGATTACAGGCATGAGCCACTGCACCTACACCAGCCTTTTCTGAGGGTGAGGGAGAGGAGTGTGAGGAAAAAGTAGTCTTTTCTGTCAAACTGAAATGCTTTTGTATTGTATATTGATATTTTTTGGTATTATTTGCTTTTTTAAAATATATTTTTATTGTAATTAATAGAAGGGTTACATGATATTTGCCAGATAAATGGTGCATTAATTCCCACACATTGAAATCCTTTCACATGACATGGTCCCCATTTCCCTTCCCCCCTCTATTATTTGCTTTTTAAAGACTTATTTCTGTGCTGTGTATGACCAGCAGCCATGTGAGGAATGCAAATCTTGTGCCGAAGGAGTTGAAAGAGTGAAATTGCAATTATCAGCTGTGCTGCTGTGACCCACTGGCCAAATTAGGGAGATAAATATTTATCGAAGGAATTCAAAGAATAAAACTGCAACTGCCAAGTGTGTTGCTTGTTAGAGAAATCTTTATCAATGGCCAGTCCTGGGCTTGAGCTCAGGGCCTGAACCTGTTTTTGGACTTTCTCAAGGCTAGAGTTCTACCACTTGAGCCACAGCACCACGTCTACCTTTTTTCTATGTATGTGGTACCGAGGAATTGAACCCTGGTCTTTGTGCATGCTAGGCAAGCACTCTATCACTAGGCCAAACACACGTGACCCTCCCCTTTTTTTTCTGTGGGTCACGTGGCTTGAACTGTGCCTGGGAACTGTCCCTGAGCTCTTTTCAGCTCAAGGCTTCCACCCTCCCCCTGGGTCTGTGTGGGAGGTGTCCCTGAGCTCTTCAGCTCAAGGCTACCATCCTACCCTTGAACCAAGCACCACTTGTTTTCTAGAGGTTAGTTGGAAATAAGAGTCTCAGGTCCTTTTGTGCCTGGGGTGGCTTTGAACCTTGATTCTCAGATCTCAGCCTCCAGAGTAGCTAGGATTACAGGTGTCAGCCATGTGCCCCAGACCTCCCCCTTTTAAATGGGAGCTTTCTGCTGACTTCATCAACCTCTCTCACTGTGTCTGTCAGCCACTCTGTTCCCAGTTCTGCTTTCAGCCAGCTGTGATGAAAAAAAAATTGTAAACCTTTAAAAAAAACAATCTAACGTTGGTAATCAGTTATATTTAGAATGTGAGCCTAACTCCTTGACAAGGGACAGTTTGGACTGGGATAAAAACCTACTAAACTGCTCTGCCCAGTGTGCCTGCTTAGCTCTGGGTAGAGTGAGGCATTGCACCCTTTTGAGCAAAAGTAAATTGCTTGACAAAATTTGTATCTCTTGTGTGTCTATTCATTGCTGACACTGGAGATTTGTGCTTTTTTTGTTGTTGTTTTTGCCAGTCCTGGGGCTTGAACTCCCGGGTTTGGGCACTGAACTTGGACTTTCTCAAGGCTAGCACTCTACCATTTGAGACACAGCACCACCTTCTTGGCTTTGTATGTTGTACTAAGGAATCAAACTTTGTGCGTGCTAGGCAAGCACTCTAGCACTAGACCATGCTCCCCTCCTGCCCAGAGTTTCTAACAGGAGGGAGGAAAGGCCAGGAGCTGAGGCAATCTTGCACATCTGTTAACTTTTGAGCACTAAGTGGCAAGCAAGAGGGACAGGGCCCAGGCTCAGAAACAGTCTTTCCTGTCCAGTCTTGTTTCTATATTCAGGAAAATCCTTCCTAATGTTGGACCAAAGTCAACTCTAGTAATCAAAGAAATACAGCTGCATTTAGATCTTTCAGGAAATACTAGCTTTCTAAAATAAAAATTAACATGTCAGTTAATTATCGAAAAAAAAGTTACTAGGAAGCACCTCGGAGTGTCACAGTGGACACACTAATCAGATCAGGGTGATAGGAAGAAGGGTAAAAGAAAGCATCCCCAATAAACTTAAAACCAGACTCTGCAGTTCAAGTGTAACTTGAAAAAGGAGCCAGACTTCTTGGACAGAGAAACAAAAACTCCAGTAGAACCTGTTAACCAGTGAATATTGTTTACCTACGAGACAGATCACAGGCAAAAACCCAACAAGAATCTCACAAAACACTGGACCACAGCACTCCTCTCTTAACCACAATGACCCAACATTTGTTGCCCTGGCTACAGAACTCCACTGCCTAGTGAGGAGCAGACAAACAGGGTATTCACACACAAACAAAGGGACCAAGGACAGAACACAGGAGTTTGCCAGGTCTACAGAGGGAGAGCAGAAGGTTTTTATACAGACTTTAAAAATGAAGCTATAACTGATAGAGGAGCTATGTATTAGAAGGCAGGAAAGACAATGTATCTGAAGGAAACCACAGGCACTCATATCAAGGTTAGTGAAAATAACACATGGAATGGTTTTTGGTCACACTAGGCCAGCTGGCTACTTGTTGATATCTTCTCTTGGGAAGAAACTATCAAAATCAGGAATCCAGAGCTAAGAATCATGAATCTGACTCTCCTAGTGTAAGAATTGTAGGCGGCGGGTCCTTCTTTCTCTCTGCCTTTGCCCTGCAATACTGAACCTCAGCTACTGCTGAGGAAAGACTTCACAGAGTTACTGGAGCATTTACCCAGCATCCACCGCAGGCCAGGCCGCATGTGAGGCCTGCCCCAGCCACAGGTTGTGGTCATGAAGATGCTGCTGGAAAGGACAGGATGCTTTTGTTTTATTATTATTATTATTATTATCATCATCATCATCATTATCTTTAAGTAGTTTTACAGAGTAGTTGCCATTGAACAAAAACATTTATGAAAAGACTATAGCTGAAAAAATGTCACCCCTGGATAAAATCAAGCCAGTGATTCCAAAGTCACAAAGCTCAAGGTTGATTTTTTGTGTGTTCACACAGTCAATGAACTGTCAAATCTGGACTGAGGAATTGCTTATCAATAATTCATTTTTATAGAAGGTTGAAGCCATTATTTTCACAATTATGAGTCTTATCTGTCGCTTTCATCAACAACTTCCACAGATCATTCAATATCATTTCCTGGGTTGTCCTATTTAATTGTAGTTCACAGACAATATAAGACACATTTGGATTTTGGTTTTAAATGGAAATGGAACTCTACTAACTACATTAACCTGTGGATCAACAGAAGTCAATCAAATGGGAACTATTCAAATTCTACTTTGTGGTAAAGCTAAAGGCATTGACGCCAGAAATACCTCCTATTAGAAATTCCCCTATATGAAGTGATCTGAATTATTATTATTATTACTCTTTTGCCAGTCCTGGGACTTGAACTCAGGGGAGCCTGGATGCTATCCCTGAGTTTTAGGCTCAAGGTTGGCATTCTATTATAGTGTTAAATTATGCATATATATACATATATATATATATATTACAGCTGAGAGTTTGAGGTTTAGGCTCAAGGTTGGCATTCTATTATTCGAGCCATTTCCAGCTTTTTTGTGGGTTAGAGATAATAGTGTTATGGACTTTCATTCCCTGGCTGGATTTCAATGGTTATTCTCTGATCTCAGCCTTATGAGTAGCCAGGATTACAGGCATGAGCCACTGGCACCCAACTTGAATTCTTTCTTTGATTAAAATAAAAGAAAATATATATATATATATATATATATATATATATATATATATATATATATATATATATTGCAGCTGGGAGTTTGACCTAGTGGTAGAGTGCTTCCCTAGCATGGACAAAGACTAATGTTTGATTCCTCAGTATCACATACATAGAAAAAAGCCAGAAGTGGTGCTATGGCTCAAGTGGTAGAGCGTTATCCTTGAGAAAACCCAAGGACAGTGCTCAGGCCCTGAGTTCAAGGCCCAGAACTGGCAAAAAATACATTACAGCCCTGAGTTCAAAGCCCAGAACTGGAAAAAATACTTTACAACTATGTTGAAAGCAAAATATACACCTTATGGATGGGAATGGGAAGGAAAAACTGTAAGAGACAGGGTGACTCTGTCCAGGAAGAAATGTACTCTTGACCTGGCTTATATAGCTGGATACCACCTTTACAATAACAATTTACTTTTTAACAAAGGTAAATATACCTTTATTTAAAAGGTATATTGTAATTAAAAGGTCACCTTTTTGGTTGATCTGACTATTCAACTGGAGATGAGAGGCAAGAATTTGAACAGCTTTTAAGAAGCATGAAAATTAGTAAACACACTTTTAAATCTCATGAAGCATAACCAGGTAATTCAATGCAGAACATTTGCAAGGATACAAAAATGCTGGCAGATAATGTGATCAATATGCCTATTCAGAAGGCTAGGCAATATGACTCAATCTTTTGGATCCATCTGGTGGTATACTTACATGAATCACATAATGTACCGGGCAGTTTATTTTCAAAATCCGTTGGCACAATTATGCCTTTTTAGAAAGTAGAGGGGGGAGGGTCAGTTCTAACCAGCTGATGAACAGAAAAAGACAATTTCAGCTGGGCACTGGTGTCTCAAGCCCGATCTAGCTATCCAGGAGGCTGAGATCTGAGTATCACCATTCAAAGCTAGCCTGGACAAGAAAGCCCTTGAGTCTCTTATCTCCAATTAACCACCAAAAATCCAGAAATAGAGCTGTGGGAGAGGGCTAGCTTTGAGCAAAAAGCTTAGGGATAGCTCCCAAGATCCTAAATTTGAACTACACACACACACGACAATTACATACTCGAATCCATATACACACATATATTGTATACATAGTAGATAATAGGTAGATATTGCAACTGTATTTTGAACATATTCTCTAACCATGTACAGAAAATCTAGGGCAACATGAAGGAAAATATGGTTTTTTAAAAAACTCACCTCTAATGTAAAATGTAAACATAAATGATTATATAAAATCATGTTATTCCAAAGTTTTATCAAAGCAAGATGATAAAGGATGAAAAGTATACTTGTTCATGCTACTACTTATTTTATAAAGATCAAACAATTAAACAAAGTAGAGAAATGTTTCATTTTTTTGTAATTCGAGTTATAGTTATCACAATTTGAAGTCAAATTCAGATTGTACACATTAATTCTTTATCTCAAGAGCAAAATTTTTCATTTAATGAGAAATAAAAGTATAAATATACCTATCAAGCCTAGGAAAAGCAAGTACAAAATGTGTCCCTTAAAGTCTGCTTCATTATCTTTAACCTAATTTGATTTCCTTTTTTTGTAGGGCTAAGAAGAACAAGGTGAAGCCTATAATCAGAATAAGCAAGAAGTCTGAGTCTCTTTTAGAAATACAAATAGTATCTGTCAGTGCCCTCACCCACCCAGCCACCCAGGGGTATCCCTCGATGCTCCCAAGAAACCCGACGGTGGAAGGGGAAGAGCACAGGACATTTTTAACCACAACACTTGCAAACCTGCAAGCCACCTGCCTTCCAAATCATAGAGAGTGCGTGCATCTATGTCATTCTCAATACTCAGGGCAGCCCTTTTACATCACCCACCTATCACCTAAAGATAAGTTACACAGGAATGCATTCCCAATGATGAGGAGTTAGGAAATCATTCCTTCACTAGTCTGTATGAAATTGATATTAATTATCATCATTCAATGATAATAAACACTGCAGTGAAGTAAACTCTAGTCGTCGTTGTAGATACTTACCAATAGTTGCTTAATTTCATCCCCCACCATCCTCTCCAAATGGGTACAAGAGTAGAATTTCATTATGCTGTGAAAGAGAAATGTAAATCAAATAAACACACACATGAAGAAAATGAAACTGTCCTTAGAAATTTTGTTTCAAGGAAGTATTCATCTCTTTTTTTTGGAATTTTAAAAATATTTTATTTGAAAATTTTATGCAAATTGAATATTATCTTTTCACTTGGCAATCTTCTTATAATTATATAATATAAAGAAACATGATAATTACTTTCACCACAGCCCATATAAAGTGTATCCGTAAGCCCCTCAGAATTTACCCCAGTGTGCCACGTGAAGATGATCATCTTCTGTAGGTGACTCCCAGCACATCTCAGAACCCCTGTGCATAGCCAAGTGTCAAATAGGAATTATCAAGAATATTTGTAAAGCATTTAATGAGGTATGAAAATACTTTTATCCAAAAATAGAATCATAAAAACTTACACAACATGAATTCTTATGAAAAGTAAGTTTTACCAAGTCTTTTAAGTTAAAGGAACTGGAGCCATGGCTTAGTGGTAGAACATCTGCCTGGGAAGTATGCGGCCTCAAGTTCGAACCTCAGATCACACACACACACACAGACACACACACACACACACACACACACACACACTCACTCTCATACACTCACTCACACATACACACAAGTTAAATATACAACTGAAGAACATCTAAACAAATTTGATTAAATTTCTATCCGGGGCCATAATTATACTTCTAAATCATTCATTTGAGTAACTATTAGAAATTCAAAGCCTAGTGATTACTTCATATACTATCTGAATTATTTCCTTCAAATCAATTGGAATTGGTCAATTTCTCCTCTTGGCTTAGCATTTTCCTCCTAAATATCTTCTGAGTAGGAGCAACGCTATCATTTTCCATTGTATCCTCTAAGAGCCTGCCACATGAGTTCTCCCCAGAGCCCCCAAGCCACGCATGCACTTGTCCTAGGAAACCCTAGAAGGTCCCGTCCCTGACCAGGCCACTCGAGTGACACAATACCTCGAAACTCATGTGCAAGAATCATGGAAAGACATGATGAAGCACCAGGACAACTACCATGACTAATTCCTCATAATATCTCTGATTACATTAATACCTGGTAATGCATAATCTGCAGTATAAAGGTGACACAGATTCACAATGATAATGTCTAGCAGCAATAATAATGTCTTTTGGGGTAGGAAGGGCAGGAAGATAAAAGAAACATGTACTTCCTATAGATGCTGCCAAAGTAATCAATGCCCAAAGTAAGAAACAAAACATATTAGATTTACATTCAAAAGCATGTGAAACTTTCTCAAGTAACTATAACTAAGATTGCTTGGAATAGAAGAGATTGTCTTTAAATAGTGGTAGCAATAATAATCGCTGCCATTGTTATGAATCCCTACCACTGAATTGTATTATAGTAAGAGATGTCACAGACATCATTTCTGATGTCTGAAAACCTGGGTAAATAATTTATAGAAAATATAACCCCATAAGAATGTCTTTATATTCAAAGGTTTAAAATTTTTCCATCCCAGCCTAGCTAGCAGCTTTTAAGACATCGAAACTACTGAATATCTATCTCCTCTACCATCTTTGGTTATTCTTCTTTCTTCCAATTCCAAACATACAAATGAATTTAGGACATTCATACGAGATACATTGTCTCTGATCTCTGTAAATATTTTTAAAAGTTCAGCAATATACAGGAACTCTTAACTGCTAATAATATTTCAAGTTTTACAAACCAAACATTTAGGAAAGGCATTAAAGGCATCAGGTTTACTTTATACTCAAACAGGAGATATTACAGGTGAGGCGGGCGCCTCACCTGGTAGCCGAGTGGGCTTGGGCGCTCGCGGATCTCGGGGTGCAGGTGGCGGCGGGTCCGGGTCACCATGATACATTTCATCTTGCTGTTCAGTCGACAAGGGAAATTACGGCTACAGAAGTGGTACACCACTCTCCCTGACAAAGAGAGGAAAAAAATAACCCGGGAAATTGTTCAGATTATTCTCTCTCGAGGTCATCGAACAAGCAGTTTCATTGACTGGAAGGAGCTCAAACTTGTTTATAAAAGGTCTGCGAGCTGGGTATCATCTTTAATTTTGAAAAGGCATATTTTATCCTTGATGAGTTTATAATAGGTGGAGAAATTCAGGAAACATCCCAGAAAATAGCTGTCAAAGCCATTGAAGAGTCTGACGTGTTACAGGAGGAGAGAGAGAGAGAAAGAGGAGAGAGAGAGAAGACAGTGTAGAGGATGCAATTCCTAGTGTCTCCACTAGGGACAGCAGCTGGTTGAGAAGAGAAGCTCAAATGACAACGGAAGAATCCATGAACAAACCTACAGTTTAACCGACTTGAAGACTCCGAGTGCTGCAAGTGCTGAATTTTAAATCCTCATTGTTTTGTATCCAGTGCAGAGGCATGCCACAAGTAACTTACAGAAAGGGATTCTTACTTAACTAGCAAATGTTCACGTTGGCTAATATAGTATATTTGAAATGTCTATGTCTATAGTATACTGTATATGATGACTTAATCTGCCTCTGTGTTGGAGATAACTGCTGTATAACTTGGCAGACTGAATAGTGTGTAAAATTTTAAAACTCCATGAGATTATTTGTAAGAAATAATTGCAATATATATTTTTGGAATTTGATTTTCTGAGGGATGAAAAACCATACATACTGTAATAGCTCCTGCTTATGAATACATTGTAAGTATTCATCTCTTAAAGAAAAATAAATACACGTGGTAAAAGAGCACAATGTCTTAGATGTGGGAGGCCAACATGTTTCTGAGCTTTACATCCTATTCAACCATGGACATAGTTATCAAGGGTGTGGTTTCAGTTAATGTTCCACACATCCACGTGCAAAGTGGAGGTTCGGGGACGGTCCTGGTGCCACGAAGAGGTCGTGGACTGTTCAGAGGGGAAACCCAGTGGGAGGTTAGGTGACTAGGTTGGCGGAGGAGGATGGAGGGGACAGGCAGGAGGGTTGGGGAGGACGGGACAGGGCTCACCTCTCCTCCAGTCTATTCCCCATCGTAGCCCAGGAGGACCCGCGTGGACGGCTCCAGAGGGAGGAAGGGGAGTCCAGGGCGGTGAGGACCCGCGCTGTCAGCCATTGAGTCACTGGACCTGTGGAGCCGTTATTTCTGGGTCCTCAGCGGAAGGGGCGGGGAGATCGGGGAGGAGCAGAGTGGACTTCCGGGGTGGGTCCTCCAGGGTCCAGGCCAATCAATTCTCTACCTAAGGACGGGGATTCCCTTCCCCCTGCAGAACAAGGTCCAAACGTGGGTCATCTACCGGTGTACAATGTCTCTGAGCATGGAGGAAGAATGAGGACCCTCTGGGTTCTTCTCTGTGTCCATTCAGCTTCATGTGGACTCAGACTTTTCCATGACAGCTAATCCTGAAAGAACCTTCCAGAGCTGAGGGTGGCTCAGGAAACAAGGCCCAACTGACCCTGGGGGAGAAGTCCCACAACAATGAGGCCCTGCAAGCCTTTCTTCCATGGGCCTGGCTTCTCTCAGCTACTTGCTGTAGTGCTGGAATGCTGCCAATGAACAACAATGACCACATGCCTCTTGTGTGTGCACTGGTGCTCTGTGCATCAGGGCTGGTTCTGTGTCCTGCTCCCTCCTTTAGCTCTCTCTTAGACTCCTTGTCTCCCTGTACTTAAGTCTCTATTTCCATAAAAAACTTCTTGGCCTACCCTCAACCTATGCACTCATCCATTGAACCCTTATCCTTCTGGGCTATGTGTTTAAAGAAGTCCTGAGTGATTGTGTTGGAGCAGGTCTTTCCACCCAGAGCCAGCAGCTGGTTGCCTGCCCTCACCCAGTGTTTCCATAGGGTCCCACATCTTATGACAGCACAAGCTGGTCTCAGTGTGTCACCAGTCCCAAGTGGGCTTCTCAGGGACCTCTCCCCAACAGGAACTTACCAAATGCTGACATTCCTACTATCTCCCTGAGTTCACCAGTCAGGAGATTTGTATCACTCTATGCTGTGTGTTCCTCTAGATGGACTTGGAGGGCTTTTTGGGAAAAAGCACTACAGATATGGCACTTTAGTTCCTGGAACACTGTTGATCATTGGGGTCATCATTCCACCTCAAGTCTGTTTATTTCTGATGTTTTTTTCTGCCTGCTCCTCAGTTTCTCACTTCATCCTTACCTAATCTCCTGGACGATTCTCCCTCTTCTGGACTTCCCTGACCTCCCAGCACGGAGGCACCCTCCTCCTTTCTTGTCTCTGTTGGGTATGGAAGGCTCTCCTGTGCCCCTCATTGCCCATCCCACTTTGCCTCTTGACAAAGACAGGTGTCTTCAGAAAAAGAAATTTGTAAACATAATGAAATGACTCTGTTTTTTTCCTGAAATATTCCAATGTGGTATAAGACCCTCCCAAGATCTTCTATTGGCATAAGCCATATATGTATTCTCACAACTGCAGAGCATCCACAAATTTACCTACAGATTCAAGTTCCTCACAAATGTCAACCATCTTACTATTTGCTTTTTCTTTTCTTTTATTATATTTATTTATTTTTGTATTTTTTATTGTAATTAATAGAAGGGTTACATGGTATTTGCCAGATAAATGGTGCCTTATTTCCCACACATTGATACCCTTTCACATGTCGTGGTCCCCATTTCCCTTCCCCCCTCCCCCTCTCCCACCCCTCATCTTGTTTTCCCCCGTTCCCTATTTTATATTTATTTTTTATTGTAATTAATAAAAGGGTTACATGATGTTTGCCAGATAGAAGTTGGATTAATTCACATATATTGATACCCTTTCACATGTCTTGGTCACCATGACCCTCCCCTCCACCGCCCACCCCCCGTCTTGGTTTTCCCCCCTTCCCTATCCAATTTCAAATAACCCAATACAAATAAATCCAATATATCAGATAACAAAGTGAGATACTGTAACAATATGAGATATCCAAGGGACAGCAAAGGAGATGAGAGATAACATAGTATATTAAGGACAACAGTCATTCATTGTATGGCTTTTGTTTCAATATCCTGGAGGTCCTTTCAATTAGCTTCCTACTATATAGCCTTATTTCTTTTCTTAACAGGGCTTTACCACTCAGGGCTGAATCCCAAGGTAACAGATACAATGAAGCACTACACAATCCACCAAATTTTGTTTGTATTTGCTACCATATATAAGAAGGAGACCAAGATGCTCTTGTCATCTGTATTTTGTGGAATAAGGAAGTGGTTTTTATATAAATTGCTAAGATACAGGGAGGGGTGATGGCATTTTTTTCATTACAGATCCAACTAATTCTGTCCATCCAGTTGTATTGCCATTTCTTCTGGGTGAAGGGATTGCAAAGGTGTTGCTCTTTGAAGGGAACATTACCTTCTCATCATTTTCATTATTCTTCTATCCTTACCAAAGTTCTGTGTGTGTGCGCGTGCGTGCGTGCGTGCGTGCGTGCGTGTGTGTGTGTGTGTGTCTATGAGTGTACCAGTGAATGGATTCATGTGGATACCTTATATCTGTCTTAGAGTTCCATTTCTGTTTGTCACTTCTACCTAGAGTCAACTTCATCTGCCTTGCGCAAGAAATGATGCAGACATCACAGATACATGCCCATGTAGTACTTCTTGCTGTGCTGGTTCTGCCACTTGAATAGGACAATGGGTCTTGAATCTTTATGCTCAAGCCTGCTAATCCAACACATTGGCCATGAATCAAATTTCCTACTTCTTGCTGATTAATTGAAGATGAGACTCTCATAGGCTTTCATGTCTAGGTTGACTCAGAAACATGTTCTTCAGAGGTCAGTTTCCTGAGCAGTTAGGATTGTGTGAGCCATTGGCCTCTGGCAAAGGACAATCTGTGTGATTCCTGTGGCATGTCCTGTCTCAGGACATGGATGTGAGTAGCTTCTCTATCTCCTTTTTGTCACAACACATACGAACGAAATTTATTCTCTGTCAAGACAGAATATGCAGAGACCACATCTCTACTTGAGGCAGTATAAAGGCTGACAGCAGCTCTCAGTGTTCACAAGCCTAGGAAGGACACAGGGTATTATTCAGTGGATGACATCCTCACCCTCACAAGCAGGTGTTAAGTGGAATCCATGCAAAGTGTATTGACTGGGGGACTGAAGCAAAGCACTAACACTAGTAGTGTAAAACACATTTGAGATGATTGATTGTGCCAGGCCGGAAGCCAGTAAGTATGTCCTCAACACCAGGACATTTGCTGGACAGAGGACCGTGGGAAGGTATGTGGAGGGGACTGTGTCTAGTTTTCCTCCTGACCTGCAAGAGGTCCCAGGGAGCAGCCAGTGGACATTTGGAGGGGTCAGGTGTGAGGCTCAGGCTCTGGGGGGCATGGTTGGTGACATCATCTAAAGAGATGACAGGACAAAAAAAAGGGGGGCCAGGCAAAAATGGGGGCACTGCTTAGCAGCTCATATAATGCGCTGCAGCTGAGCCAGCTCATTTGTGTGCAAACTTTGGAAGCACCAGTATGTTTTCTTGTTGCTGTCCCATATTCCACAGACAGAATCAAATTGGAGAGTTTGATCTCATTGAGAGACAATGGGTCATGCCTTGGCCTGGTGGCCTGCTCAGAAACCCACCCTGCATCCCACAGGTGTATGGAGGAATCATGTGCGCAGGAAGGACAGGAGTCCACACACCTACTACTGTGTGGCATGAGTGTCTGCATTCTGGGTGGGATGTGGGTACATGAGTGTGTGTGAGGGAGGGAAAGGGGTTGTGCCCCAAGCTGTTGTATGGCCAGGAGCCTTTTCCCATTGCTTCTCCTTCTTCACCCCAGTATGGGGAGATTTTAGCCCCAAGCCTTGCTGATCCCTGCAAGGCAGGAGACCTGCGGGGAGGCAAAGTGGAGCAACTGGTAGAGCACCTGGTGCCTGCCCTGCTCTTCCGGGATGCCTCCTTCATCCCAATAGTCCTGGGAACCTTCCACACCTTCACTACCACACAGCACATACGGACTCTGCTGGTCAGCAGGTAAGCAGCTGGACCCAATGGCTAGGCTCTGGCCCAAGTTGGTGCCCCGACATGAATCTGCTTGAATCCTGGGAAGTAGCATGCTAGGGACAACACCCACACTGCCCGAGGCTGGACCAGAGGCACGGGCTATGAAAATGCCTATCCTGGTCCATGCCTTCAACAGCTGGGTGTGCAGAATTGTGAGTGGGCCCTGGAGAAGCTCCCCTCTCATCAACACCCCCTTCTCTCCATTGTGGCCTCACTGTCTGAGACCTTAAGCAACACCTTTTCCAAATTCTCAAGGTGATTGACGTTCTTTCTAGGGTCCTGAACTTACCTGAATCGCACTAGGAAGCACTAGAGGGACACAGAGAACCCATGCCCATTCAGATATGTAGGAGGCAGGTAAAGGCCTTTTCACCTTCTGTCCAGAGGTATATCAGGTTCCACTCGTGTAAAGAACAGGTTGATTCTTGTCATCCCAAGCTCCATCCTGTGCTCAGAAGCCACCAAGAACTGCACCCATCACACTCAGGGACAGTGCATGTGACTTCCTCATGTTATTCCCCAGGTACCGCTCATTTCAAGAACTTGAGGGGGAGAAGGCAGGAGCAAAAGGACAACTACAACAGCGAGTGTAGTGGGGGAAGAGGAGGGACTCTGTTTTCACAGCGGGGGCATTATAAAGTACTGCAAAACAACTGGGAATTTTCAGTTATCAAAATTGTGGATTTTGCATTTGTATCCTTTTCTCAATCAAGAAAAAAATTCTTTTTGAATGTTATATAACATACATATAAAACAAGACAGAAAAATACATTATAAACTTGTAACAATGGCTGTAAATACATTACATGTTTCTCATAGGCAATAGGTTGGTTATGGTACATACAGAGCATGAAATTTTAAGATAATAAAAAATAGACAAAAAATACATGTCAGCTGTACGGTAACATACAAGCGACACTCCCATCTACCCACACTAAAAAAATTACATAATACTGTCAGAAACAGTCTTAAAAAGTACATACTTTAATAAGAAAAAAATTCAATAAAGAATGATAATACTGAGAACCAAGGCATTCAGAGATTTCAAAAGTCATGCTTTTTTACAGTTGATCCAAAATTTTGTCAACTAAGTTTTCAAAAGTTTGTTCAGAGCCAACATTACTCATAAATGTCACCCATTTATTGTTTCATACATTTACTTTCTTCCCCATAAAAGACCTTTGATAAACATCTAAAATGTCCAGGTACAACACAGTTGAGATTAAACTGAATCAAATACTGGTATTATTTTGTTACTATCACCTCAAGTGTTTGAGTGTCGCAAATTTATTTAACCAACCAAACAAAATAAAAACCAAAATGGCACAGCATATGTTGTAAATAAATCAAAACAACTATATGTGTAACAGAAAGACAAAGCCGTGGCACATTAAACCAAAGCTACCTGAGTTCGAAGCAATGTCTATCGCATAGTAAATAAACTGAAAACGGTTCCAAGTGAGACAAGATGATAGAGGTCACCTTGAAGGTGCCCACTAGGCTTCCTGCTGACCCTGACTGTGGAGCTGAGAAGGTATAGAAGAGGGCCGAGCTGATGAGCTAAGGGTCCACCGTCACTTGAGATTTGCCACATCTGGTACTGAGCGGTTCATGGTTATTTACTCAAGTGTTTAGATGAAGGCTTTGTACACAAATCACTTCAACTACAAAATGGTTTGAACTTCACAAGAAACTGGAAGCTCAAACTGAAATTCAGTTCCATATTTCTATGCACAATGATGCTAGTTTTTCACATTCTTTGAAAGTTTAAAAAACAAGGAAGGGCAAAAATGTGTGTGTAGGGGTGACTACTAAAGCCAGCAAAGTGATGGACAAGTTATCTGGTAGGAGATAAAGACTGATTAAATGTGGATCACTTAGAAACATTTTCAGAATGAAAATCGCAAAGGATCATTTCTGTGACGAAGTCTGCTAGGTAGACTATTATCTCCAATTAATAAGAGGAAAAAAAAGAATCCCAGATATCCCCTCTTCTCTGAAGAAAATAAAGCTCTAATTTTGCCTGTAAAATGATGTGCAGATCTCACATAATTTTTCTCTTAGAATCCTCTGGGCTAATAGTACAGACTATAATAACCCAAAGTACTCAATTACGATTTTTAAAAGAATGACATTTTAAAACTTACTAGTCAAACCTAAGGAAAGGTATGAATTTTTTTCACAGTATCAGATTTGGCAAATTTGCATCCAGGTAACGTGGCACAAACCGTAGAATTCAAAGCATCAACTCTCACCTTCCCTCCTATCTTCGTTCACATACTGGGTGACTGAGTAGCATGCATTCACTTTTACTCTGAGGGAGGAGCTGATCTTACAAGACACTTGACTAAATGACCAGGAAGGAAAATAAGGCACTTTCTTTTCTTTAGACTTATTCCAATACTTAAAAAATAAAAAAGAAAGACAAAAAGGCTCTTTTGGTCTTTTGTTTCTTGACAACCACCAGAAAAAATTAGTTCATGAAATAAAGGGTTTCTTTGTTCTTTTTTCTTTTTTTAATAACACTTGAAAGTATAAAATGCTACATTTCCAAAAATATATATATATATTTTTCTGCACCAGCACCCTTGTATAGTAAAAGTCTCTACTTTTGTTCATTTGTTTCAATGCACTACACTTTACCTACAATTTCATTACATGTATACAGCAAATAGGCAAGCATGGCTTTTACATCCTTAATGATTTTTTTCTATAGAGGGAAGTTTAAAAAAAATATTTGAACAGTTTGCCCAGTAATGTGACACATAATGCATGTACCTTCTTCTCAAATATTTTTTAAGGAGGTGTAAAATAATGGTTCAATAATTTTAACTCAATCATCTTTTTAAAAATAGTGTTGCAGTTCTGTTGTTTGTATTACTTTTCAAAACTCGATAAGTTTTTGTCCCATGGCACAATTTCTTCTAATACTTCAAATTTAGGCAGGCAATATAAGAAAAGGCTGCAACTCTGCCCCCTTGCAGGGCATGGTAGTGATTCAACAGCACCTCAAGTTTTGACTACTGTGTGAAACCACTTCACCAATGACAACCCTGAGCAAAGGTTCATGCATGATGCACCACCACACAGAACATTCAGAGAGCATTGACTTGGACACAAGAACACAAAGAGGATGTCAGGCCACGGGGCGTGATTGGAGGGCCTGTGGAGCCAGGCGGGCTGGATGGCCTGGGGGCCTGGGGCGGGGAGGGCTCAGTGGGCTTGGAGCCAAGCATCTTCTCTGGAGGGCTCGTGGTGGGGCGGGGCGGGGCGGGGTGGGGCGTCCGCCGCGGCCTGGGCACCCAGGGACTAGAGATGGGCACCCAGGGACCGGGGTCGTCCCCTGTCCTCCGCAGCCCCGCCTTCCTCCCCCCCCCCCCGCTCCCCATGAAAACCCAGCTGCGCGTCCCCCCGTGGAGGGCGGCGCCCATGTCGGCTCCGGGGAGCATGGGGGTCGGGGACAGCCGAGCGGGCATGGAGCCAGGCATGGAGCCCGGCCCGGGCGCGGTGCCTGCAGCTGGCATCCCTGGAGCCATGCCCTGCAAGAGCACCAAGTGGCTGCAGGAGGAGCTGGAGGCGCGCAGCGGGGCCTCGCTATTGCCCTTTGGTTAATCTCTTATTGTTACATTATCCCACTTTGGTACCTGGTGAATTATAAAGATGTTTACTCGTTTCTTTGAAATAGGAGGGGAAAAATGAGGTGAAGAGGTGTGGGAGGGAAATGGGGACAAAAACATAAGAAAGGATATCAGTGTGTGAGAAGTAAAGCACATTCCATCTGGCGAATATCACTGTAACCCCTCTATACAATGAAATAAAAATAAATATAAAATAAAAAATACGTTTTCCTAAAGAACAAAGCATAACAATCTACATCATATAAGGTATGGTGGGACAACACTGAAGTAAGTCAGTCTATATCAATCGAACACCAAGTCTCCATCATTTGTAATAATCAGTAGAAACCTTGGGCTCTCCTAGCAGAGATTTACCATAGAACAAAATCTAGAGACATTAGACCAAATAGTATGACACTAAATGTAAGGACCTCCAGGAGAAGGAAACAAAAGCCATATAATGAGTGACTGTTATCCTTAATGTACTATGTTATCTCTCATCTCTTTTGCCATCCCTTGGTTATCTCATATTGTTACAATATTTCACCTTGTTATGTGATATATTTTATGTGTGCTTAATTGGTTATTTGAAATTGGATAGGGAAGGAGGGAAGTCAAGATAAGCGGGGGGAGAGTGGGAGGGAAATGGGGACCATGTCATAAGGAAGGGTATCCATGTTTGTGAAGTTATGTACCTTCTATCTGGTGAATATAATGTAACCCTTCTATTAATCACAATAAAAAATAAAAAATAGCCTGTATCTGTCGATTAAGTCCATGTGGTTCATAGTGCCATTCAATTCTGATGTTTCTTGGTTCATGTTTTGAGTCCAGGAGTGGTCTGGGTATCCAGCCTGTTGGAGACTGAGGCATCACCACACCCAACTAACACTAGGTTGGACTCCATCTGCACTAGCAAATGCAGTGCTGTTTGCTTCATTAGTTTAGATGCACCAACATGAGAGCTACATGTGTAAAAATCGTTAACCCTTCTTAAGAGATCATTTTCTTTATTAATCTGAAATGATGTTCCCATGTTTCTTTCAGTTTGTCTCTTGTAATTTTCATATTCATTGTTGTGTACGTTCAGTGCTTGAAATATAGAGTATCTACTCTTTGTTTTTTCTAATCTTGTCTGATTGGGATCCTGAAGGCCTCCTGTAGGCATCTCAATGGAAAACTCACTTCACCTGGAGAGTCAGATACCTGTCCCCAAACAATTGAGAACACCCACTGAAAAGGAAAAACGGTTTATATTGCCTCATGGTTCAGGTCAATGTATCTGTTGGCTATATTGCTTTGTGCACAGTATATCAAGATAGCACCATGTAGTTGAAGAGGAGGCCTATGGTATATTTTATATACTTTACTTGTTTAATTGAAATAGAGAAGGAATGGGGAAACACAAATGATTGAGTAGAGGTTGCGGGAAGAAAAATGAGAAAACAACATAGGAAGGGGAATCAGTGTTCAAGAAGTTATGTACCAATGTGTGAAGAATGTAACTGTAATCCCCCATCCATCTCCCTGACATTAGAATACAATTAAAAGGGGAGGCCTAAGTACCTCACAGGGTCTGGAAGAGATACGGCGAGAGGGAGACAGACAGACAGACAAAGAGAGAGAGACAGAGAGAGAGACAGAGAGAGAGACAGAGAGAGAGGCAGAGAGAGAGAGAGACAGAGAAAGACAGAAACAGAGACACAAGACCCCCTCATCCCAATATCCCATTTAAGGACACACTCACAGTGACCTAATTTCTTCCCTCACTCCTCAATTACCCCAGCACTGAGGACCAGTGGAAGAACATAGACCTGAGTTCAAACATCCAAGAAAGCACTGGAAAAACTTGATGCCATGTGTTCATGGGCTATATCAGGTCCGTCATGGACGTAGAGAGGAAAAGTATTCCAGACCTGACCAGGCTCATGACAAGCAGCAGAGAGGAGAATCCTAGGGAATGGAATGGCATCATCACTGCTTGCATTTTCCTCGGCAGGCCACGCGAAGGTCTATGACATAGAGTCCACGAAAGGACCTTCAGATATTGGCCTGTCAGGAAGGTCACGACAACAATAGTGGGTCCAGCAGTTGAAAGGAAAAGGAGATGTGATACACAACAGTGAAAATTCATGATAGAAACCAGGTGCCAATGAGGAACCACTGTACTAATAGCTTCTCAGGGGCTAAGATGTGGAGACTGAGGTTCCAAGCCGTCTCCAGAAGAAAAGTTCCTGACACTCAAAGGTCAAAAGTAGAAGAGTGGCTGAAGTGATAGAGTACCAGCCTGGAGCCAAGAAGCTCAAGGACAGTACCCAGAACCAGAATGTAAGCCTCACAACTGGCACCAGGAAAGAACACAAACATTAACAATTTTATATCTGTCTTCCAAGCTCCATTGGAGGCATAAATAGGAGCATCCCAGTCCAGAGGTCAGTGTGGATGAGGGGACATGAAGGGACAGGTGTCAAGGAATATCATAGGGCCTACAAATGACATCACCTTTCCAAGCTGAAATACAGTGTCCCCTAACCCACTGCTGATAGCCACACACTTGGACGAAATCAAATTTTCCTAACTCCATCAGACAGACAGGATTCAGCCAGGCCTCAATCTCAGGGCCCTGTGAGGACGGTCTTGTGGTTGTAGACTGAGAGACTCTGTCAGTGGCCAGAACATACTGGGCTGAGCCTCAGTGCTTTTCTGTTTGCAGCTTGGGACATGGTGGAGTATAGCCCTGAGGCCTGTCCACCGGGCATCCCATAGAATCTTACATGACTCCTCTCCTTACCATTGCCCTGTTCTATCTCTTTGAAGTCACCAGCTTAGGACATTGGAAATTGTGGTTAAAGGGATACAGGACTGGGCACCAGGAGGCACAGAGCCCATCTGTATCTCCTCTAAGGTGGTGTGGCTGCTGCACCCAGGGCTACCTGGGGAGAGTAGTATTGAACAGTGGCTGAAACTCTGAATGGATGAGGTCATGCTCAGGACTAGCAAGTGGTGAGAAAAGGGGTCATCTGGGGAGGGTGTGTCAGAAGGAAGGGCTCAACTGAAGGGCCCTGCACAGATGACCTCACTTCCTTCACAGTGGAACTTAGAACCTTGGTATCCCGGCAGCCACAGTCAACACAAGCCCCCAACTGCTCACTTGTGTGGCTAATAGACGATCAGGAGATGTTTGCCAGATTTTTCTCAAATGGGAGAGGCTCGGGCCTCATGGAAGAGCACAGAGGGTGCCTGGCCCACGTCTGTCCAAACAAGGCCAGGCCTGGCCGTGGACACTTCTGGAGATGCTGTTACTGGACCCAACAGGTGACATGGGGAGGTTCAGGGCAGTGAGAGTCTGGGTAGCTGAACATATGTAAATTTCCTGGTCATTAACGGCTCTCCTCTCCCTATGTGTGTGTGTGTGTGTGTCTGTGCTTGTGTGTATGTGTGGTTAATAATTTTTTAAGCAATTCACCTGACCCTATGTTCGCATATTCCACATGCCTTTTTCTTTTAGCATAGAGCTGTTAAGTATGCTTTGTCAATAGTCATGTGCATGCGTACTAAATGAATGACAAACAAAAATTCGAGATGTGTACTCATATTCGTTGACTCTCTGGCTAATCCACACTCCTGTAAACATGTGATGACACACTACTCAGGATGAAACATAAGGAATATGCTTGGTCTCAAAAGGGAAGGCCAGGGGAAAGTCATCCTAAGGGAACACAAACATTGCCAGGGGCTAAGTTCTTTTGGCTAGAGTCCCTCAGCTTTCCTCTCTCAGGTTAGTACTATACCGCATGAGACACGTTCCTATGGTACCACGTGGATACTTGGACCTTTAACTCTCACAGAATTTCCTCCATAGGCTGCCTTTGAATCTCCTTGACATCTCAGACTCCAGAGTAGCTAGAGTGCAGGCATAAGCCGCTATCACTGAGCCTGTTACTTTCTTTTTTTTTAATTAATTTATTATACATTCATTCATTTACTTACTTATCCTGACACCCAAAGTACGTATTTTTATATTTTTATTGTAATTAATAAAAGGGTTACATGATATTTGCCAGATAGAAGGTGCATTAATTCACATACATTGATACCCTTTCACATGTCTAGGTACCCACTACCCTCCCCCCCCCCGTCTTGGGTTTCTCCCTTTCCCTATCAAATTTCAAATAACCAAATACAAATAAATTCAATATATCAGAAAACAAAGTGAGATACTGTAACAATATGAGATACCCAAGGGACAGCAAAGGAGATGAGAGATAACAGAGTACATTAAGGACAACAATCATTCATTATATGAGCGTGTTTCTTTCATCTTAGAAAAGGAATGAATCAAAGCAAGGCAGGACAGATGATTTTTGGATTGTTAGTTTGCTTGTTTTTGTTATGCATTGAACTCGAGACCTTATTCTTAAGATAGACAACCCCATGAGCCTGTAAACCTTAATCACTGTTCTTTTTTCAATAAGTGGACTCCTCGTTAGTACATGATTGAGTATGGAGGACACTCAATGGGATAGGAGTACCTTGCTCCAATCCTCCTTATGAATGGTGGTCATCCCATAGGCATGAGGTTCAAGAGACCCGTGGTCACCCACCCACACAGGACTGCAGCCTCTCAGAAAATGTCACTGGAATTGCAGAGAACATACACTGGACTTACAACACATGGTATTCCATTTAAATGCACAGGGCCGGGAATGTGGCCTAGGGGTAGAATGCTTGCCAGGCATGCACAAATCCCTAGGTTCAACTCCACAGTACAACAGAAACAGGAAAACCTGCAAAGAGGTGCTGACAAACAAGAGGTAGAGCCTTGGCCAGAATCTCTAGGAAACACTAAACCCCAAATAACTACTCCAAAAAAGCAGGCAGTGACCCTGTGGCTCAAATGCTAGAGCTCTAGCCATAGGAAAAAGTAAAGTTTAAGGACAGCTCCCAAGCATGTATTTAAAGATATCCAGACTGGTAAAAGAAAAGAAAAATTATATTTGGCAATTCAGTCTAGGCTTCTGACAAGTACTTACATATAGCCATAGAAGAGAGAGATGCACAAATATATAAGTATATATAAGTGTGTGTGTGTGTGTGTGTGTGTGTGTGTGTGTGTGAGTGTTCTCAAGAAACTCAAGGGTATGATGTAACATAGTGGAGATAGAAAGCAGCTGCTCTATGTAGTCAAGAGTTCCAGCATCCCTAGATCTAATGACTCTCCTCAGTGTATAGGTCTTCCACTGTTAAAGAAGCTTCATTCTTGGACAGATGTTCCATGTCTGATGATGTCCTGTAATGCTGACTTCTATGCAGTCCAATAATTGCTAGAAAAGTGATTTCACTGCAGAAAATGGACAAACATATTTCTGAATTCAAATAATGCCAATGGGGCTAATAGGCCTCAAAGGAGTATGTCACCAGATGACCATGAAACTCACATTCAAGAAGCTGCACACAGAACATTCTCCAACAATGATCCACTGTTAGGATACACAAATAGCCTAAAAGAATACCAAACATGCACATCATTCCTCATATCTGGCTGAATGTGGGGTTTCTATGAGGTTACACCATAAAATAGACTTCTGATTCAAATCAGTAGAAAGAGATGATGAAGGACACTGCATATTAATGAAGGGAATGATCTACGGGGGAAACACTCAAGAAGAGGTAAATATTGATGCACAAACCAATGAATCAACTATTATACTTTAAAACAGTGTCCTGAGGCTACCCAAAGACGATGGATCCGTTCAACAATAGATGTTAACAATCTACTCTCAGCAAAGTAAATGTTAACCCAACTAAATCATCTGTGAAGACCAGGCTGAAACATCTGACAAAAACAATTACCCCATATACTAATCTGTTTGCCATATATATATAAATATAAATATAAATAGACAGGTATATATACGTACTCAGAAACATATCTCTATGAACGACACTGTATAGAAAAACATTTTTTTCTTGTGGGGTTTTGCTGATTCTGTTTTCTTATTTCTTTCTGTACACTTGTTTTGGTGTCTATCTTGGGTAGGAACATAGAACTCAGGACAAAAGTGTGAAAATGTTCATCACTGATGTTCAATAGACATTGTACTGAAAGAAATCTAGACAAGTCACATGTAGAAGCAGAAGAAGGAAACTGATAGTTTGCGGAAGGAATGACACTGGACCAAAGGAAAAGAACTCAATACATATCCTATGTAACTGTAACCATTCTACACATCTGTGAAAATAATGTAACTTCTTTACATAGGGATAAAAATCACAGTGAGAGCCTGGTTGGTGCTGGTGGGAGGCTGAGATCAGAGGATCACGCTGCCTGTGCAGAAAAGTCCCCATGAAATGTTCATCACACATAGCCACTGGGGCTTAAAGCTGTAGTACTCTAGCTTTAGGCAAAAAGAGCTCTAGAACAAGATCCAGGTCCTGAGTACAAATTCCTAAAGACAGGAAGGGCAAGGTTGGAGACCTTGACAATACCCAGGTGCTCATGGGATCCAAGCTATGTGACCGCAGCTGGGAGAGTCTGCGGGCTGCATGGGGTCCTCTGCAAGCTGGAGGAAGGAGGGGTCCAGTCCTCCACCTCACTCCTGAGGGCAGATGTCCATTCAGCCTCTCAGGCCCCTGCCAAACTCTCTAGGAATAAGTGGGAGAACGTGGGGGGAGCGATGAAGACACCAGGAAGACAGCAGAAGCACACGTGTGTCCAGGAGCAGGTTAGAAAAGAGGTCCCTGTGGCTGGAGAGACATGACACAACACACTTCCCAGACCAGGAAATGGCCGCACAGGTCCATACTGAAATACAGTGTTCCCCAAACCCACTGCTGACTGCCACAAAATGAGGAAGTCACACTTCCCTTGAGACCACACTCAGCCAAGCTCTACCCAGGTGTCAATCCTCCAGGCCCAGTAAGGAAGGGGTTGTGCCCTGTCTAGACAACAACTGTGTATCAGGGACAGAGCACCTTGGCCTGAGCCTCCGTGATTTTCTACTTGCAGCATGGCAACTGGTGAGACTTGACCCTGAAGCCTGACCACTGGGGAATCCATAGCATCTCTCAGGAATCTTCATCTTAAGGTTTCCCTTTCGTGTCTTAGAAGACAAGTGAGGAGCAGAGTGGGACTTGAGAGAAAAGGGGTTTAAGGTTGGGTCCCGTGAGGCTAAGAACCCAATTGTGTCTCCTCCATGGTGGTGTCTACTCCACACAGATCTACCCCGGGACCATAGAATTGAGGTGCTGGGGTAACACTGGACAGCTATGTCCTGCTCGGAGCCAGCACAAGGATAGAGAAGGGGACCTTTGGAGAGGGCGTGTCAGAAGGAAGGGGTCAATTGAAGGGACCTCCACAAATGACCTCATTGCCTTCACAATGGAACTTAGAACCTTGGTATCCCAGCACCCACAGTCAACACAAACCCCCCACAACTCACTTGTGTGGCTAGCAGACGTTCAGGAGATGTTTGCCAGTTTTTCCTCAAATGGGAGAGTCTCAGGCCCCATGGAAGAGCACAGAGGGTGCCTGGCACACGTGTGTGCAAACAAGGCCAGTCCTGGCAGTGAAAACTTCTGGGTCATTGGACCCCACAGGTGACATGGAGGCCCAGGCCAGTAAGTGGCTGGAAAGTCCACCACATCTAAATCTCCAGTCATTACCAGCTCATTTGTATGTGTGTGTATGTGTGTGTCTGTGTGTGTGTGTGTGTGTGTGTGTGTGTGTGTGTGTGTGTGTATGTGAGAGATGGGGGGGGCGAGGCAGACAGAAGGACAGACACAGACACAGAGAGAGGCATACAGACAGACAGAAAGACATGGAGCCAGAAGGACTGACAGAGAGTTACAAGAGAGTAAGACAGAGAGACCGAGAGAGTCAGGGAGAGAGGTACAGAGACAAAGACAGCAAGACATACATAGAGAGAATAGGAACTCATTTTAATGTAATTCCCTGGACTGTATGTCAGAGTCCTCTTTGTTTCCCTAGTTTCAGCTTAAACTATTCCCCTGGTCCCACTCCAGGATGAAGCTCCAAGCCAAGACGAGGGCTGCAGGGCAGGCACCCTGGAGCAGCTGGTGGAACACTTGGTGCCTGCCCAGCTGACCGGGGAACACTTCTTCATCCCCACCTTCCTCTCCACTTACCGAAAATTCACCAGCACCGAACACGTCCTGGACCTGCTCTTCCAAACGTGAGTACCAACTGCAAGGGCAGTGGACTCTTTTTCTCCACGGGACCCTGGGAATGACCTGCACAACTCTCAGGGCTACTCTGATCCTGTGGAGTGGGGGTGGGCAGAGAAGCATATTAGGTTATGCCAGGGCCATGGGAAATGCCTTGTGTGCTCCCCAGTAGTGTAGGCTCAGTCCTGTGACCTTCTTCCTCAGGACACAGCTTTCTGCCTCCAAGCTCTGAGCCCTCAGACAAAGCAGACTTTCCCTGTTTGGAGAATGGTTCCTCAACTACACATAGAGCAGGGATAGCTGAAGGCAGAGTGAGAGACCCTCGGCCCACAGGATTCTCAAGGGAGAAAAGGCTTGTCCCTTTCCATTGCACATAGGATGAAGCCCCTCCGGGTCTGGACATGTTTGTAGGGAGAAAGCACAAATAAGCCGCACTGTTGTAAGCCGGATAAAACACAGGAAGAGACAGCCAGTAACTGTGCAATTCCTCCACAGGTTCAGTAGAGGTGAGGCCTTCAAGGACTCCTCTACACAGGATGAAATCCTGCCTTTCTCCAGCCAGGATGGCATGCCACAGGACAAACTCAGAAAGTGAGTGGACTTTGCTCTCAAAGGAGGGCATCTGTGTGCACAGTGGAGCCAGGTTTGAGTGTAGCGTGGTGGGCAAGCTCAGGATCCCAGAGATCTTGACGTCCTCCCCACAGGGTTGAAGTGTGGCATATGTATGCAGGAGGAGGTTGACCCATGACCGACAGTGCTGTTGGGAGAGCTGAGCCCTGTGCCAACCCATCCTCTCCACAGCCCCTGATGCCCAGCCTTGCCTGTCCTCACCATGGCCTCGCAAACAGGATTAGAGCATTGATGTCATGTTTTAGGACTTCTGCTGACCCTAGGAAGGCTGGCAGAGTAGAAGGCCTGGCTGGGTCACCAAGAGAACAGTGAGGTGGGGAGATAGCCCACGTGTGGCTCTTGGAACGGGGGCAGCAGAGTCACCAGTGGATGTGCACCAGCAGCCAGTTCATGCCAGGCATACAACAGACCCCATGGAGACTCCATGCAGTGGGGAGGGACTAGAGAGCTGCAGGAGTATGGGGAGCTCCCTGGAGAGGGGAGAGTTGCTCATCCCATGATTGGGTGCTGGCTCCCTGGAATTCCCTTCAATCCTTCCTTGGTTCCTGAGCACTGTCACTACCTCCACCACCAAAGAAGCTTGGCTTGGGGAGATACTGATGTCCATGTTTCAAATGAGTGCTGAGAGTGTCTGGGGTAGCCGCTGGCCAGGTTTCTGACTCTGCTGCCCCCCATCTGCCCCTAGTGCCCTCTCTTCTATCCTGGACATGTGGCTGGACGAGTACTGGGAGGACTTCTGCCAGCCTGCACACTTTGCCTGCCTCAAGCAGTTGCTGGCTCACCTGAAGAGGCACATGACTGGAACACACGTGGAGAGCCGTGCACAACGGCTCCTGGATCAGATGGAGGCCCAAGAGCCCAGCCAGACACAGCCTGATGGTGGGGAAACTTGGTGGGAAGGCAGAGGAAAGAGGCGGGATGAATGTGGGCCATCAGAGGGTGGAGAAGGCTCTAATATAGGCCTTGTGCCAGGAAGAAGAAAGACGCTGGAACATAGAGACTGTGCAGAGAAGTTGAAAATGAGGATGTGTAGAGGGATCAAGGTTGGGAAGTCAAAGGGAAGAGGGTCTTTATTCTCTTTTCAAACACTCAGGACAAATCCTCATGGAGAGGGCCTTGTCTTTTCCTGCAGCTCTAGCATTAGCCCAGTGTTTGTCTAAGTATAAGAAGAGGGCAGCATTGAGCTCCAAGCTCTGGCGTGCAGCCTAATTGCAGGAACATTACCAGGGTTAGACCAACACCCAAAGTCAGCCTTGACTCTACTGTACCATGAGATGGGAGCAGCAGCATCAGGTGTGGGTGGCAGCCATGTCTTCCCGGGACTCTGAGGCTATGTCACATGCAGTACCAGCCTCCTTTGCTCTGCTGACTGGGAGCCAGTTCGAAACTTGGCCTCATGGCAGCCTCCCAAGGGAGCCTGGAATTCATATCCTGGGAATCAACATCCTGGCCCCTGGTCTATAGCTTGGGTGGGATTCATGAATTTATGGAGAATCGAAATAGAACCTGGCATGCTTTCCTCACAGGATCTTCCTGTCCTCCTTCAGGGAGCACAGGGGAGGGACTGAACAAGGAGAAGATTGAGGTCTTAGATTTCCCTCCCCTGTTGGTGGCTGAGCAGCTCACCAGGATGGACTCGGTGAGGCCCTTGGCAGGGCAGGGTGGACCGGGCTTCCTTCTGTGCATGGCTCCCTTCTCATCAATCTCCTTCCCCTAGAGCACAAGCTTTCATGCAGCCTGAGCTTCACCTTGGCTCATGCTTCCTAGCATCACTCTCTTAAGTGCAGACACTAAAGTGCACATGAGACCTCTGTGTATCCCAGGAGCTATGCGTGGAGAGGTGCAGCCAGAATCGCAGCTCCTCCACACTTGGCAGGGACCACATGAGCCCAAGCAATTATGAGGATTCTGGTGTGTGTGCCAGAGCCTAGTGCAGAAAATAGAAAGTGCTACAGAAGCAGCATCAGTGGATATGAACCAAAGGACAGGCATGGGGTGACTTGGGGAGGGCAGAAATTCGGCCTAGGCCAAGGAGGAAGAGTCACATTGCACAGCAGACCCTGACATGAGGTAGGGACACTCAGGTGCCCTCCAGGGTTGCGAAGCGGCATGACATCCCTACAAACCCATGCCCAAGCCTCAGAGACCCCTACACAGCCAGAGTTCTCAGCCCAACTACGGGACCCAATCTGAGGCTGGGCACTGTGCTGTGTGCCAGGCAATGAGACACTCCTTCCTTTGGCAGGAGCTGTTCCTGAAGGTGGTGCCCCACCACTGCCTGCATTCTGCCATTTCCCAGAAGGACAGACACGACATGGAGAACTTGGCCCCCACCATCCGGGCCACCTTCACACAGTTTGACCAGGTGTTCTCCTGCGTGCTCACCACCTGCGTAGGGGACCACAGCATGCAGCCCTGCTCCAGGGAAAGGGTGCTAGAGCACTGGATCTCGGTGGCCATGGTAAGACACAGCTGCTGCCTAGAGACTCTCCCTTCAGGGTCTTATGTTCTGAAATGTGCCAATGTGCTCAGAGCCCTGTGTGGACTTCAGGGCCTCCTGCCCAGGGCCATCTTGTCTGGACTCCCACATACCACACATGCAATGGTGCTCACTCCTTCCTCACACTCAGGACTCAGGGGCAACTTCACCCAGGCCTGGTCAGCCCTCTCTCCCCTCTGAAGCCCTGTAAGCAGCTCCCCAGAATCCTTGTACTGACCCTGGCTTAGCCCAGCCAGCAAGGCATCAGGTGGCAACAGTAGCATGCAAGGCTCACACCCCCTTCCCATGCAGGAATGCAGAGTCCTCAGGAACTTCTCCTCCCTCCATGCCATCCTCTCTGCTCTGCACAGCAGAGCCATCCAGCGCCTGGACAGCACATGGCAAGAGGTCTCCAGGTGGGTCCTTCTCTCCACAGAAGCTGTGCACACACAGGGACTAGCCAGCTTCACCACCAGCCCCAGAGCCAAGCCTGTATGACCTGGGCTGCTAGCCAGGAAAACAGGGACAGTGCCTGCATTATGCCTGTTCATGCACCGGCAAATGTTCAGTGCAATGTCTCACTGAAGCTGGACAGAGACCCAGAGGAGCTGTCCAGGATTTCTGTGGTAATTCTACATTTCTGTCCAAAGGAAATCCAAGCACAGTTGTCTAATACAACTGGGCTGGACTCCACTGGGACAGGAAGAAGAAATTGCTTCCAGCTCCTGGGTCCTTGGGAGCTTCATGCAATCATTTGAAAACCTCCTGTTCAGGCAACTTGCAGGCCTGGCTCTAAAAGAAAACCCAGCCTGTCTCCCTTCTCTCTCACTTTCCCATTTCTCACTTCTCTCTGTCCCTCCTACAGAGACAGCATGCAGATTTATGAGAAACTCTCAGAGATCGTTTCTCCTTCATGCTCTTACTTCCGGACCAAAGTGCTACTCTTTCAGGTAGAGAGAAAGGGGTCAGAAAGAACAGGGCTAAGAAGGCAAAAGTGGGATCCAGTTCCAAAAAGAAATGCCTTCCCGTTTTTTTTTTTCTCTCCATTCTGGATCTTGAACTCAGGGCATGGCTGTTGTCCACAGTTTTTAATACTCAGTGGTCTTCATTTTCAGTCCCAAGCCCACTCCACGTTTGGAGTTGATTGTAATTCACAGACTCAGTGACTGTGGATTGAACTGGGATCCCCCGATCTCAGGCTCTTGAGTACCTGGTATGTAAGTCAGCTGCACTGCTCAGGAGTGAGTTGCTCTGCCATGGGATATTTCAGAGCTGTCCTTTAGCCAAACAGACATAGCACACACTTGGTTTGGATCTTAACATTCAGAGCCAGGATGTCTACCTGAAGGAACTGGGTCTCTCTGTTCTCCCTAGAGCAAATGCTACTCACCGCCATACAAACACAGAGAAGGACTAGACAGGGGAACTGAAGGTGGCTGGGGGTTTTCTTGACAAGGGAGGCCAGGCACTGCTCACTAAGTCCTCAAATCTCAGCTGGACATGACTGCGAGCCCTAACCTTGACACTCAACCATGAAACCCCGCAAGTGAACTAGTCGCTCTGATAGAGACACCCACACAAATCAAGAAAGGAAAAGATGTATCTACCTCTACATTCCAACATACTGAGCTCCTTCACACACAATTCCAGAAGCCTCAGTGGGAAGGGCTACAGACTGCACTCCTCAATGCCTTGACCCGCTTATCCACTACAGTATATCTGGGGAACTCCCCACCCAGATGCATAGAGTAAGATTTCTGCCAGGACACAGAAACATAGGGAAGAGCTTTGTGGGAAAGAAACTTTCTCATGATTCAGCGCCCCTCCCCTAGGTGAGGAAATCCAGAATTTTTTTTTTAGGAAGTTAGCTGAAAGTCCATAATCCTCTCCCTCCTGGACTATTCTACCCTCCGGCCCATGACAATTATGGGAGCACTCACTGACTGCACCCTGCTCACAGAGTTAGAGTGTCTCTTCTATGATTGCCTACAGTGAAGTGGACAGGCCACCATCCCTTCCTATTCCTCGGTCCCCTCCTGTCACCTATGAAGACTGAGGAATTTGGATGATTGATGAGACAATGAGGAGAAAGAAATTTCCAGGAGTCCAGAGAAGGCATTGGCACAGAGACTCAGGGCAGCACCAACATTGGGAGAAACCAGTGGATCCCATAGCGCTCAGAGGAACGTCATTTATTGCAGAGTTTGCAGATGACGAAGCAGGCAGAGAGAGGCCAGTTCAGAGCATGGCATCCCTCAGATCTGCTGAGGCAGAGAATTAACCAGAACAAAGCAGCAGGTGGCACTAGCTTTGGCACCATCCATGCTCAGGTCAGAGACAAAGGTTGAGTGGACACATGTCTCAGGAGTTCTGCTCTCCATTGTGACAGGAGCCTGGTGACTTTGCCCCCAAGGAGAAGAAGGCCAAGAGAGGCCAGAGGCAGGCTGAGGACATGGTGAGTGACTGTGTCCTGAACGCACCAAGAGTGCTTGTAAGAGAAGAGAAGAGATGTCTGCTTGCTCATCTTACCTCTTGTTCCCCTGCCTGAAATAACTCCATACACATGGGATTTGATTCTTATAATCCCTTGTCCTGAGTGGCTGCCAGAGACAAAGGAGGAGGAGAAGCCAGAGCATGGCAAAGCCTGTGTGGCAGGTGGCCTTCAGAGGCTCCTTAACTTGGGGAGGTGTCAATGCCACCCTTATGCTGTTTATTATCCCAAGTGCAGAGAAGGGGCTCTAACAGATTGGCCAGAACAGGTGACTCTGATAAGAAAGGCCCTGTGAGGATGGAGGCTGTCTGGGGAGGCCTACAATGGGGTCCTAGGCCATGGCACATCAACCCATCCAATTCCACAGGTTCACATCAAGGGCACCGTGCCCTACCTGAAAACTTTCCTGGGAGACTTCCAAATGATTGACACGGCCTTTAGGGACTTCCTGGATGTGAGTAGTCTGGGCATCACTGAGCTGCTGGGGTTGGGATAGAAATTCTCCTGCTGTGTGCTGAGTTATGGCACAGTGAAGAGTTTCTTAAGATAACACTGCATCCATCTTAAGAAGGGACATCCAGAGCTGCTGGGATAGGGAGCTAGGGCACATAGCACAACTGGGACTCAAGTTCCTCTGGGCACAGTGGGCAGTTGGGATCAGTGGAAAACAAAGGACAGGCCAAGCAAGCACCAGTGAGTCCAGCTCAGCTGAGCCCTCAGTCACCCCATGTCCTCAAAAGGTTTGGACAAGATGATCCCAGAACCTCTTTGGAGATGTGTCCAGGTCCCATCTAGGACTTGGTTCACAGGCACATGTAGATGCCCTCTGTCCCATGGAAGAGGACCAGCCCCTGACAGGGAGGACTGAAGGGAGGAAGGGTGGGGTTCTCCTCACATTGTTCTCTGCCTTCTAGGAGGGAGTCATCCATTTTGACAAACTGATAAAGGTGAGTTTCAGTTGCCCTCCTGGCTGGCTGGGGACCAGCAGCAGAGTCAGCTTCAGTCACCATGACCGGTAGGGAAATTTGGTTCAGAGTGCAGATCTTTCCTGACGACAGGGTGGGGATGTGAAGTGGGAGAGGAGAGCTTCCTGTGAATGAGTGTGGACACAGTTGTGAGAGCCACAGCACCCTGATGCACTGAGGCTTCCCAGAGCAAAGCCTGGTGAATGCTCTTCCCCTGGGCATCACAGCACAGCCCTCCACTCACCTGAAGCTCTCCCTGGCCAGGAATATGCAATCATGGAGCAACTCAAGCAGCTACAGGCAAGCTGCAGCTATGAACACATCACCCCAGATGAGAAGTTTCTAGGCTGGTTCAGAGACCTGGAGAGGATCAGCGAGGAGGCCAGGTGAGCTGGGAGGCACTAGCACAGGGAGAGTCGCCTGTCACTGGGATGTGGTGCCATCCTGAGTGTCACATGTCTGGACTTGAGGACTTACACTCCCTAGGGGCAGTGACCAGGTGGGTGGCAGGCTCAGAACTGAAGCAGAATCTGGGAGGTCCCAAGCTTCAATTTGGTCAGCTCACCTCACACCCCTTGCCTAGCTATGACCTGTCATATACACTGGAGCCTCCGGGACAGAATGACACTGCAAGCCCTCCGACCAAGAAGCGCTTCAGCATCTGGAAGGCCTGGAAGAAGTAAGGACCTGGCCACTGATGGGCAAGAACCAGGGAAGATGATGGGATGGGTGTGGGAATGAGACAGGCTGTGGATGAGACATTTCCATTGAGAAGCCAGGTCTGGCACTCAGTTCTCTGGGGTGTCTGCCCCTCTGCTTACACTGAGTTCTGTCTCTGTGATTCATCCATCACATAAGGGAATGGGAAAATGTTAACTGACCCAGATCATGGAGTGGAGATTCAGGTCCCCAGTGTTTGAGGTCGAGGGTCTTGTGTGTGTCCTGAGAGAAGTTCCTAAAGTAAGCTGACCCCTCTCTAAAGCCACCAGACCCAGAGTGCTGCAATTAGTACCAGTGGCAGCTCCCAGTTGAAGTGGATGGACCAGGACAAGAGTGGCCCTGAGATGAGCAGCACAAACACCACTGCAGTGCAGTCAGACAGCAATGTGCAGTCAGCTCCCTCCTCCAGCTCCTACCCAGAGCTCATCAGGAGCATCTCACAAACATCCTCAGGAGACCCGAAAAAGGTGACTTCCTGTCTTGCCCATAGTCCTCTTTCCACTGCCTGAGAGGAAAGCCCTAGACCTGGTTGGAAACCTGGACTTCTCCTGATGTTGCTGTCATCCACAGGTCCAGGGATCCTCCTCCCGGTCCACTGGGATGACCAGCTTGGCCTCTGCAAGCCAATCCTCACCCACAGACACCAGCACAATGGACACCAATTCAGCCAACACTCACAGCGGCACCTCAGGGCAGAGTAGTGACAGCTCATCCGTGCCTCCCCATCTCAGGCTGGGAGACTCATGTGTCATCAGGGTGGTGCTGCCTGTGGAAAACAGACGTCTATGCAGAAGCATTGAGGTGAGTTGGGCGGCTGCATTTCCTTCTGCTCTTCTGACCTAAAAAAGAGGGAGGGAAAATTATGCCCAGTCTCCAGGCAAGAATAGATCGCCAGGCAGGGTCAGTGAGGAGTCCCGAGAGGAAGAATGCGGACACAGATTGGGGAAATCCTAGGCTCTGGAGGGCATAGTTTAGATACTTCACTTTCCCCAGAAAACAACCTGAAGGCTGGTGTTTGATCACAAGATTAGTAGTGAATGAACACGATTGCCAGTTGAGACTGTTTACTGTCTCAGAGACAATCCTCGCACATTACTTAGCAGGCTCTTCTGACAATCACATCTGGGTTGGAGGACAGCGAGACATAGGGATCCTATGTTCTGGGAAGATGAGGCATGTCTAAGGCAGGGTGCTGCAGATGATGGAGCTAAAAGATCTGCTCCCAAGTAAACTCCTCACAGGAGAGACAGATGTCTGCTCTTCTAGCTACTCAACTGGGCAGATGACATTCAGAGCCCCTCCTTCCTCATGCTGGGTCTGGTGTCTGCATCTGGTTCAGTCCTCTCACCAACAGGAAGGAGAATGGGTGTCATGAGCAGTCATCTGGGGAGGCAACAACTTCCTCTCTCCTGGACTCTCAGTGTTAGGGGAGTTGATCAAGGGTCCACGTGGTGTCGTTCATCACTGCATCCTCCAACTCACCCCAGACCTGGCTAGGAGCAGGCACTGGGCACTTGGCTGGCTCCTCCCTTGCCTGGGGTTTCTGGAGTTTATTGTGTATTCTACTAAATCTCAGGGGCCCAAAATTTGAGAGCAGATCCAGGAAGAGCTGGTAAACTCTACTAAGAATACTAAATAACCAACTTCAATGCATGGACTCCTCTTCAGGAAGGAAGGGTTAAAACACACCCATGACACCCCATGGCATTTCTCATGTTTAACACTGAGATGGTTCCACCGAAGTCCTGGATACTGACTTCAGGGAGGGACCCCTGGGACCCAGTTCTCAGGGCCTGTTTCCTGATCCAACCCAGGTGACCAACCAGGAGAAGACCCGAGATGTCATCGTGAAAGCTATGAAGAAATTCCAGGTGCGTGGATACAAGCCAGAAGACTTAGAGCTGGTGCAGATCATCACACAGGATCAAAGTGAGTCCTAAAACAATAGCTAGGACAGGCAAATAAGTAAGTTGGCAGGGGCCCAGGAGTTTGGACCGGTGGTAGAGAGCCATCTAGAATGCAAGAACACCAGAGTTCGATTCCTTGGAAATATATGCATAGGCAAAACAAAAAAAAAAAGAAAAAAAGCCAGAAGTGGTGCTGTTAGAACTCTAGCCTTCAGAAAGCCCCAAGGCAGTACTCAGGCCCTGACTTCAGCCCCAAGGTCTAGCAAAAAAAGAAGAGGTTTGGCAGGAGAGAGTGTCCTCACCCACCAACCCCTCCATCAGGGTATGGCAGCATAAGGGCAGCCTTAGACACCAGGCCCAAGCCAGCCCTGGTTGCTGCACAGCTATTGCCCTCATGGACATGCTTGTTCTTGCCCTGTCTGAGGAGGAAGTAGCCAGTGCAGAGACCATCCGTGAGGACTGGAGACAATACAGCTCATAGGACAGAATGGCTGGCTTGCTCACCAGAACGGACTTTGTCATTCTCCAATGTAAACACATGGCTTCAGAAAATACCTGACACTTGAGTGTCACTCAGTTGTAACGTGTGTGCCGAGAATTCCTGAGACCCTTGCATTGTTCCCACACCATTAAAACTATGCCTCCAAACATTACTCACCCTATATCATGGACTAATGCAAGCCCTGAAAGAGCTATTGAGAACTCATGGGCAACTTCCCAATATTCTCTACCTATGTGTTTTTCTTCCAAATAAGTTAGAAGCCAGGTGCCTAGGACTCAGCCTACAAACCCAGTTCATTAGGAGGTTCACCTGAGGCTCTAGGTTGGAGGTCAGCCTGATTCTCTTTCTTCTATCAACCACAGTAAAAGCAGGAAAAATCATATGGCGCCAGTGGCACAACACTTATCTTGAACAAACAGGTCAGGGGGAGAACCGAGTCACTGAGTTAGATAAGTGAGCCAAAAGTTGACTTACTCATAAAAGATATAAGTTGAAAAGGTAGACAAAAGTTTAGGTAGATGAGACAGACAGAGAGACAGGGATAGGGACAGAGACTGAAGTAGCCAAAGAGACAGGGACAGGCTGGGAATTTGGCTTAGTGGTGGAGTCCTTGTCTGGCATGCACTAAGACCTGGGTTTGATTCCTCAGTACCACATATACATAGAAAAAAGCCAGAAATGGTGCTGAGGCTCAAGTGATAGAGCTCTAGCCTTGAGAAAGCCCAAGGACAGTGGTCAGGCCCTGAGTTCAAGGGCCAGGACCGGCAAGAAAAAAAGAGACACAGACAGACTCACAGATGGTAAGAGGAGTCAGACTCATGCAAGACTCATGGGACTCAAATGATAATGAGCCACAGTGGTTTTGCTGTCTTGTCTTTGCAATGAGGTGCAGAATCTGTCCAGTTCTTTGTGAGGTTGACCAGCACTGATTACAGATTACAAGTTCCATGCAGGATGTGTTCTGAATTCCTTCCTACCTTGTGACCATTCCCACTATGCTGGCAGCATGGGGTTTTCCCTCTCACAGCATAGGGTTTTCCTCTCACAAAGAGTGCAGGATACAGGAGATTGGGGAGAAATTGAAGGCCAAAGGCAGGACTTACAGTCTACTTGGGGCACATGGTCTTAGAGGACCCTGGAACTCACTGCAAGAAGCCTGAATTAGGCCTTGCTTTTTGTGGTCCTGAGGGTCCATGTTTGTAGGACAATCTTAGGAGAGCTGGTTTGCACATTGCAAAGCCTGTTGTGTCTGTGATGCTGATAAGGCAGCAGCGAGGTCAGAAAGGGATTGGCTTGTGCCTCCTTCACCCTGACCTGGCAGGACCTGAAGTCCAAAGTTGTCCTCTGAGAAAGGAGTTTTCAGCAGTTCTTTCGCATGCAGGAATCAGAGATTGGAGGCATTCGGGGTCCTAACCCACAGTTGATCTCTAAGTGCATGGGAATGGCAGTGGTCTCAGCCCCAGGTTGGACAGCTAAGGTTTGTGTCCCTCTTCCACCAGAGCTGAGGATTCCTGATGATGCCAACGTTTTCTATGCCTTGAAGACTATGGACGTCTACCATGTGGTGCTGCGGAAGTACACCTTCCCCCGGAGGACACCTGCCAAGCAGAGATCCAGCTTCAGCCTCTTCCACAGGAAGAGGAGGGGAAGCAAGGCTTAAGGAGAACTCCACGTGCGCATGCCTCCCTGGGTCCTACTGACCATGATGACTTGAGTGGCCCTGGCCACCCTGCACCTTCTTTTACTCCAGCCCAGGATACCCACACTTCACCTACAAAACCACCCTGCTGTGCCCAGGCTACTTGCATTAGCCAAACTCCCCCTTCCCTCCTTGGACTCCCTGAGTGCCTCGGGCACCCTGTGCCATCACAGGACAACTGTACCCACCACACTATCACCTGACATTTTGGACTCTATTACAGGTCATCACCACTTGTGCACTTGGCTCTTCCACTCCCAAAATCATAGTTCTGTTCTTCAAAGATTCACCAAAGGACAATTCGCGACCCTCAGCCTTTCTAATCTTTGTTAGGCTACACCAAAATCCAAGCCTCTGCCATGAGGCTTGATTGAGACTCATCAAGTGATGGAAACCACACACTGCAGAGCTGTGGTGTGGAGGAAAATGCCTCAGAACTCATTCTTACATACACATGCAGACTCATTGGCCCATTATTCGCGTCAAGGTCATGCAAACACCATTTCACAGAGCAGTACCACAGACATTGGAGACCACTGAAGATTGGAATTTCAGGAAGCATGGGCCCTTGCTCTGTATATGATTTATTTACAATGAATATTTGTGTACATGCCAGAAAGTAAAAATACTAATGGGACTGGAGGGGTTTTTTAGAAAGTTAAGTTAGATTTGAATGTTCACATTTAATTACAGTTCTTGTTCTCTGCTCTGGTTCTTGTGCTTTTCTTCTTTTATCTGTATGTTACAGAGACAGTCTTCCATCTGACAGGATGGAAGATATTTATAACAAAATTTAAATACACATCAGACTGTTTAACCAATTTACCATCTATTACTTTGGGGTTTGTTCTGAAAAACACCAGCTCCTGCTCAGTATTTAACTCAGGCAGATGGACTCTGAACAAAGGCTTATCCAATTTCCCTGAAACAGATGCAAATCATCAGTCATATCAGTTTTCCTTGACACAAAATGTGACAAGCTACTGCCTTCATTTCTCTTGTCAGGGGGGGCAGGCCTGGGCACTGTCCTTGGGCTTTCTCAAGGCTAGAGCTCTACCACTTGAGTCACAGCACCACTTCCACCTTCTTTCTATGTATGTGGTACTGAGGAATCGAACCCTGTTCTTCGTGCATGCTTAGGCAAGCACTCTATCACTAGACCAAACTCCTATCCCTGCTTCAGTTTTGTCCATGGAGAAATAGATTCAGATGTAAGAACTGGACTAAAAGTAGGTCCTTCCAAGAATCACTAATGGGAAGGAAATGAAGAGAATGAGAGAGAGAGAGAGACAGAGACAGAGAGAGAGAGAGAGAGAGAGAGAGAGAGAGAGAGAGAGAGAGACAGAGACAGAGACAGAGAGAGAGACAGAGAGAGTCAGAGAGAGAGACAGAGAGAGAGACAGAGAGAGAGAGACAGACAGACACAGAGACACAGAGACAGACAGAGAAAGAGAGACAAAGAATTATTCTGGGACATATCTCAGAGTTGACCCATTAGAGGAGTAAGGAAGCTGGGATATTTTATGCACTAGCTCATATTCATTATTGTTTAAGGCCTGTCATGGAGCTTTAATGCCTAAGCGACTTTCAGATTGCCCCTTACATAGGCTGAGCATGCTACTATACGTAAAAAAAAATGTCCACAGGCAAAGAGTGACAGTAATTTGCAGAAAGAAGCCACCTGTGCATAGGGAAATGACATGATGAAGACATGTGGAGGGATGGCAACCATGTTGGTTCACAAATAACTCAATTAGAGCATTCCTGTAAGAGGGTGCAAAAGCAGTGACTCTCCATGCAAGGGTCATGTGTGGAGTGAGGCACTAGTTACTCAGTTAAGTTAAAATCAGCTGAATTGAGGCATTATAATGACTGTATTGCTAGCTACCTGGGAGGTGGACTTTGGGAGAATGGTAGCTTGCAGCTATTCTGAGTATGTAGGTTTATGAGACCTCTTCTTTAATACATAGCTGACTGTGGAGACTTCTGCCTATCATCTTAGCACACGAGGCTAAGATGGAGAGGTTTGTGATTCCAGGACACTCTAGGCACATGGTAAGCAGGTTAGGCCCATGGTCCGTTTGCTCTCTGGAATACTTGTTCAACTCTGCTAGCCTGGAGTTAGCTGGAGATGACATGGATAATGAGTGTTTATGGCTTTGCTCCAATAACAATGTATTTGCAACAATAATAATAAAACAAGGTTGTGGGTAGATTTGGTCTGTAGGCCATTGTTTTTCACTGCTGATCTAGATAGGAGTTTTCTAAGTAGAAGTCCACTCAACACTTCTTTCTTTTCCTTAGTTAAAAACAATTCTTACTTTTATCTGGGTCACTGTATAACTAGATACAGCTAAACTCTGATCAATGAAGTGGGAATATTTAGTGACAAATTCTGGAAAAAGATTTAAGAGAGAACAGGCAGGATAGATAAGGCCTTTGCCATCTTCCTATCTGGCTGCCTGTAACTCTGATCTGATGGTCGTGATGACGAGGGTGATCACCAATAGGAACGGTAATTAAGAACCCCAAGGGAGGCCACCCCTCTCGTGGCCCTTTCATTCCCTGCAATATGCTCCTCATCTACCCTGAGACAAGCTGGCCAACAGACATCCCAACTGGAGCCAAAAGGAAACAAAAAAAGAAAGGGAAGGCAAGCAATTTCCTTCCAAGGACTTGTCCCAGAGGTTGTGAATGTTTCGATGACATTCTGTTGGAGGAAACGTAGTCACCTGGTCACATCTAGCTTCAGGAGAGGCTGAAATATTGGCACGGGCTGGGAAGCCAGGTGCCCACCTAGTTCTAATGCTACTATGAAGAATTAATGATGCTTTAAAAAAAGAATTAGGGATGTTTAAATTTTATTTCCACACAAGGGACACACACACACACACACACACACACACACACACACACACACACACACATCAGGTCAAATCTGATATGCAATGAAAACAGCTCTGTCTACTACCATTTTACAACATAGCTGTGGAAACAATTTTAAAGATCCATGCTTGCTCCACGAAAGAGTATCTTAGTCAAACTACGTATGTGTCCATTCTAAAAGGTCCCTGACCCTGCTATGCAGCTTTTCTGTCATTAGATAGAGAAAAACAGAGTCTATGGATAGTAATAAACTGGATGTTTAAAAATGCAGAAAATAGAAAACCTACTCTGAAGTGTAGCTGTGACCTAATATTTGAGCTCCAACTAATATGAATATAAATTGATCAAATGTCAAAGGAAATATGAGAACCCTTGGGTGCCTGAAAGTTTGGTTTAAAAAAATCCTCTCATCTGTCTTTATTATTCCCTTTGACCAACATATCAATGACTCCTTAGTAGAGGATATAGGATAAACAGAGCCAAACATGCATGAACTGGGAAAAATGAAGACATGAGAAAAGCCACTTAGAGCATTTAATAGACAATACAACGTAAGGCAGGCACCAGTGCCTCACACATGTAATCCTTCCTAAGCAGGAAGCTGTGATATGAGGACTGCAGTTCGAAGCTAGCCAAGGATAAGGAAAGCCTATGAGCCTCAGTTCCATGCCTTCTGCCCCCAACACCATTTTTTCTATTCTCCTGGCATCCCCCTGACTTCGTGGAAATGGCTTACTCTTGTTTGTGCTCATTCATGCCCTGTCTCGTCTTTATAATTTGACTGGCTGCCCTTTCCCCAGAGGGCATCCAGAAACTGGCTGGCCTTTGGCATCTGTTCAGCTGAAATTCAGCTGAGAACTTTCCAGATGCAGCATTACCACTATCCTCTCTAGAAAGCTGTCATTTGGTGCTGGCAACACCTCAGGTCAGCTGTCCCGTGGCCTGCTTCTCAGCCGTTCCACTTTACTGGAGAACCACAAATAGTAAAATGAAGCCAGGAATCACTTCATCCCTTGCAGAACAGGTATTGGTCACCAGTGGCCTCTGATCAGGATCTCAGATGCTCCAAGCATTGAATTGCAAGGACCCAGTGTAGTCTAACCCTTAACGTGAGGGCAGAGAGAGGACACTGTGCTGCAAGCCAGCAGAAGGCAGAGCCAGGTGCAGAAATCCCGGGAGCTTCAGTACTTACTTACAGGTACTTGTTTACCTTACTGCAATGCAATGAATCATCTAGATGAGGTAGGTGGCCTACTGCTCAGTTGTCCTCTAACTTCATTAGCCTTTACAAACCCATTCTCCTGTTCCATGAGAGATGACAAATCAATGTTATTAACTGAAACTCTAAATGTTCAGTATATATAAATACACTGAAGTCAAGAATGTGGTGTAACTAAATTTGTATTTCTGCTGAGAAATGTTATCCACCTTCCTTTACCTCTGATAGCCCTGTTTTCTGGTGACCTCTCAAACTCAAACCAGGGTATAATTCCCTGCAGCCTCTGAAAGCTTCCTGTTCCATAACTCATTCTCACCCGGAGAAGAGGGCTGAGGAGCTCATTTATAATGTGGTTAATAACAAGTCTTAATCCAGGCACACTGGTGGCTCATGCCTGGAATTCTACCTCATCAGGAGTCTGAGATCTGAGAAGCAGGATTCAAAGTCAGTCTGGATAGAAAAGTTCATGAGATTCTTAGCTCCAATTAAAAACCCAGGAGAACCATGACATGAGAAAGGTTATCAATATTTGTGAAGTAATGTACCCTCTATCTGGTGAATATAATGTAACCCTTCTATTAATTACAATAAAAATATCTGAAAAAAAAAACAGGAGAAGAGGACTGCCTTAGTTGTTAGGACCCTAGCCTTTGGGTGAAAAAAAAAACTAAGGAAAACTGTTCTGACCCTGAGTAAGCCCCAAGATTGCCACATACACACACCCCAAAATAGTAATAATTCCTTATATATCATCATTAAAATGATGCTTCCAACAACTGCAAGTCATCCAGTGATGGACATTCTCATGAGACAAGAAAGGACCCACCACCACTTAGTTTACCACACTGCTAAGGGTCATCAAGAAACACATTTGTACCCCCTCTCTGAAAGCCTGAGACTGGATAGACCATTAGCATTCACCAGTGACTAATGTGAGGAGCACACACACATACACACAGATTTAATTCTGGCCTCTTTAATAATGGTGGAAGAGCTGCTCTGCCAGCTCTTTAACTACAGGGATTTTCCAGGAAGAACCAGATAATAGAGCTCACCCACAGAGCTCACAAAGCTATCCTGGCTGCACAGCTTTGCAACTGAAAATGCTACAATCTCATCCCCAGGGTCTCCAATTTCCTGCTCCTCCCACGCTAGTCTTCCACCCACCACCACTCACATACCATACCATCTCACACTCCACAGGGTCCAGTCTCAGTAAATAGGCTTGAACTCTCAAAGGGAATTCAAGATGGGCAGGTACAGGAAATTTGAGTCATGTTGGAGTGATACCCTTTTGTTAACATGGGTACCTGTATCAAGTCAGTGGCAGAGCATCCAGAATACTCTTGATTTGGTCTGCAGAGGCGAGCAATATTATTGCAGAAGGGTCAACTCTCAACTACATGGAAATCTTTCTGAAATGTTTCTAAGAAAAAGGTGAGCTGAATGACAGGGATATGTTCTGATGCACCTCTCTTTCATGGTACTATGTATTGTAGGTCATTAGGGGAAACTGTTTCCTTCATTCATTCATTCATAAAGTATGAGCAAAGAATGGCATCATCCCATCTGTAAGGAAATGGAAAGACTTGGAAAAAAATCATATTAAGTGAAGTAACCCAGACCCAAAGAAAAATAAGCTCCATGGTTTCCTTAAGTTGTAACAATTAGATAGGCCAAAGACATAAACAGAGTCTTCTCTGAAGAAGAAACAAAAATGGCCTAGAGACACATGAAGAAATGCTCGACATCTCTGATCATAAAAGAAATGCAAATCAAAACATCTCTAAGATTCCACCTCACTACAGTTAGAATGGCCAGGATCAAGAAAACTAATAACAACAGATGCTGGAGGGGATATGGCCAGGAGGGATCACTACTACACTGTTGGTGGGAGTGGAAAGCAGTATGGCAGTTCCTCAAAAGACTAAACATAGAGCTCCCCTATAACCCAGCAATCCCACTACTTCACATTTACCCAACCATCCAGAAACAAGGGCATACTAAATCCAATAGCACAATGATGTTCATTGCAGCAGTATTTACCGTAGCAAAGATATGGAACTAACCCAGATATCCCTCAGTTGATGAGTAGCTCAACAAGATGTGGTATTTATGCACAATGGAATTCTATGCTGCTGTCAGAAAGAACGACATCACCCCATTTGTAAGGAAATGGAAAGACTTAGAAAAAATCCTATTAAGTGAAGTAAGCCAGACACCAAGGAACATAGGCCCAATAGTCTCCCTCATTCGTCATAATCAGTAGAAACCTTGGGCTCTCCTAGCAGAGATTTAAAATAGAACAAAATGTAGAGACATTAGGCCAAATGTATATTGGAGAAAAGGATTGTATAACATTGGCATTACTCCTGATGAAACATAACACGACTGGCACATGACATTGTGCCTGGGCCCAGGACCACAGTGCACATATGACACAACAGGGCAAATAAGCCACACTCTGCAGTCTCTGGAGACATGGGTGCCAGTATGAGGTGTGTGTCACTGATTCTCACAGTGTACCCCTCTGTAGGGAATGCTGGTTGTGGGGGAGACTGGGCCTGTGTAGGGACATAAGAAGTATCTGTCATTTTCTTTTAATTTTACTGTGAACTTAAAACTACTCCAAATTATTCAATTCTGAGCTGGGCACCAATGGCTCCTGCCTCTCATCCTAAACTACTCAGGAGCCTGAGATCTGAGGATTCAAGGTCAAAGCCAGCCCACGCAGAAAAGTCCCTAAAACTCTTATCTCCTGTTAACAAGCAAAAACCCAGAAGTGAAGCTGTGGATCAAGTGGTAGCAGGCCAACCTGTGTGACCAAGTGAGTGGCCCTGGCTGGGACAGGCAGGTAGGAGGAGGCTGGGTAGCCTTGCATTGGGTGGGTGAGGTGCGCCGCCTACTGGATGGTAATGGAATAAGGTACTATGGAACTAGCACTGGAGAAATAAACACCTTTATGCATCTCAGCTTATCTGTATCATTATTGTGCTCCCTACACAGCCTTAAGCAAAAATGCTAGTGGACATGCCAAGACCCTGAGTTCAAGCTCCACTACCAGCGTACGCATGCATGTGCACACACACACACACACACACACACACACACACACACACACACACGTGAGATATCCCTCTGTACATGACCTTAATAATAACAATAAAAAAATGTTTAAAAGCCAAATGAAAGCTCTAGCCCTGAGTTTAAGCCCTAGTACCAGAATGAAGTAGTAAGATAATCAAGCTCTTTGAATAAACTCAAACCATCTTTGTGGCCTGACAGTAGGCCCAAACTTCTTAAGCAACACAAAAGTAACAACCATTAAAAAAAAGAAGGAATGGGGGTGGGGGGAGTGAAATGGGGACCAAGACATGAGAAAGGGTATCCATGTCTGTGAAGTAATGCACCTTCTATCTGGTGAACATAATGTAACCCTTCTATTAAGTGTAATAAAAATATGAAAAAAGAAAGAAAAAGACAACAATCATTCATTATATGGCTTTTGTTTCAATATCCTGGAGGTCCTTTCAATTAGCTTCACATTATATGGCCTTATGTATCAAGATTTTGCTCTATTGCAGATCTCTGCTAGGAGAGCCCAAGGTTTCTACTGATTATGACGAATGAGGAAAACCACTGAGCCTAAGTTCCTTTGAGTCTAGCTTACTTCACTTAATATGATTTTTTCTAAGTCTTTCCATCTGCATTTCTGAAACTCTAACACCATACAGTCATTTGCTTCCTTCTGAAACATATCCCTTGAAGGAAGATGTATATCTTCCTTGCGCTGATATACACTTTCATAAAATTTAAGTAATGACAACTTATTTTTCACAGAATTTCCTAACAATCAATGTCAAATGTCAAATGGAAGGCTGGATTTATTGGTCTAAAAGCATTCTGCTCTAGAAAACTAAAAGTGGACCAAAGTAAAAAAAAATTTCTCCCGTGATGCAAAATGCCGTTTTGATATATTGACCAGTTTTCTGAAAAACAGGGTATTTGACAACACAACAGTATTTATTTTATTTTTCACTTACATTTAAAGTAAGTAAACCTAGTGTCTACTCTCAAAATAGTCAAATGAGTATCAGCTTCTGGTATTCCTTCTGTTTACCTGTCTCTTCATTGTGTCTTTACACATGCACCATAAAAAAAAAATCCACCCCAAGTATACCATACCGTAATCAGTTTGACCCAGTATACATGCATGTAGCCACGTATGTGTTTTCATATACATTCATATTTTTAAATCTAACTTCTACAAGTGAGAGAAACATGCTGTTGCTTCAATGTAGCTTAGTTTATCCTAACTAATCTACTCTTAATCTCTGAATCCCCAAAACTGAAAAACTCACATTTTTTTCTGAAGCAATATTTCTCCATAAATAAATGCTAAATAAAGATAATCCAGGGATTGGAGATAGGGCTCCATTGACAGAGTGCTAGCCAATGAGCAGAAATAACAGGTACAGTTTGAAACTGAGTCTAGCACAGGGCAGGAAGGAAGGAAGGAAGGAAGGAAGGAAGGAAGGAAGGAAGGAAATCAAACTTCTTTAAGAAGAGAAAGAGACATCAGAATTTATTTATTGTCAGGCATGAGCTCTTACAACTCTGTGTATATGTAGGAGTAAGAGATAGACAGATAGACAGGCGTATGAAGGGTGGGAAAAGTCACACAAAGAGATAGCAAGATGGTGGGGGGAAGGAGAGGGGGACAAAAACATGAGAAGGGGTGTCAATGTGAGAGCAGTAATGTACCTACTACCTGATGAATGTAACTGTAACCCCTCTATATATTACCCTGACAAGAAAAAGCAACGACAGAGCCACGTGTCATCTGGGCCAGTGGTAGAGTGCTTGCCTAACATGAACGAAGGCCCAATGCTACATACATAGAAAAGGCTGGAAGAGTGCTGTGGCTCAAGAGGTAGAGCACTAGCCTTGAGAAAGCCCAAGGACAGTGCCCAGGCCCTGAGTTCAAACCCAAGACTGGCCAAAAAATAAAATGTCTTCTTCACCTTACTATGAGAGATACCTCACAGGAAACCAAACTTGCTGCCATGTCGATCTTGAACTTCCAATCTCCCAAAGTGAAAAAATAATGTTCTGTTATTCAAGCCAACCTACGTGTGGTCTTTTACTATAGCAGTGTAGGACAGTAATATAACCGCTGATATCACCCTCAAATTTCTTCAATAAGCAGGATTGTTTTGTTTTGCTGTTGCCTTGTTTGGTTGGTTGGTTTTGTTTATTTATTTGTTTTCCTGTGGTTTGAACTTAGCATCTTGTACTTGGGCTTGGTTTGCTTTCTCCTCTGGTGCTCTACCACCTGACCCATGTCTCCAGTCTAGGTTTTTGCTGGTAATTTTGGAGATGGTATTTGGTGGGCTTTTCTGCCTGGCCTGGGGAGGCGGCGGAGCGGCCCGGTGCCGCTCCAGTGGCCGCGGAAGGGTGGATCTCCCCACCCCCAGGCAAAACAAAGGAACACTTGACACAGGTGGCGGTTTTCTATCCAACCCGGGCCGCCCGGAGCTCCCCCCACCCCCGCTCGTCCCCGCGCCAAGGTCCTCCCAGCCACGGCTCCGTGGCCCCCTGAGCTCAGCGGCCCGCGGACCTCCCTCCACTCTCCAGGGCAGAAAGGAGCCGCTCCCCGCGACCCCTGATCGGGCTTGGGGATCCGAATGAAAGTTCAACGCCCCCCCCACTCACACACACACACATTTCCCACCCAACCTCCCTCCCCCACCAACACGCACACCTCGTCGGGGGCGGGGTGGGCACAGGACGCCCCGGAGGACGCGAGCAAGGACCGGGAAGCCCGGGGTGGGGCGGGGACCACGGCCGTGGCGAGCAGGTAGAGCGGGCAGAAGACACGCGCCCGCCGGGCCGGGGGAGGGGAGAAGTTTCTCCCCAACTTCCCGACTCTGGAGAGTCGCCTTCCCTGAGCAGGGCGCCTGGGCCCAGCGCCGCCGGGAGCGGGGTCGGCAGTCCCCGCCCGCGGGGCCGCGCCGGAGTCCTTACCTGCCCTCTGGCTGCGCTTGCACGCGTCGCTGTGGCCGCGGCTTTGGACCAGACGGAGAGGGGGCGGCGGGCGGCCCTCCCGCTCTCCAGGTCCACCCGGACCACCTCCTAGGCGTGGGGCGCGAGGCATGGGGCGCAGGGCGGCAGGCTGCACCGACGACTGGGGAGCCGGCCTGGGACAACTGACTTCAGGAGGAGTGAATTCCGGGCTCACCCACCCCGCGACTCCAAACCACGCCCCTTCCCCGGGCCACGCCCCTTGCGCCCTGCGTGGGGGCGGGGCGGTGGCTACTTGCACCAGGAGCCTGCTCAAGGGGACTCCTGTGGCAAAAAAACTGGAAGTGGTGCTGAGGCTCAAGTGGTAGAGCTCTAGCCTTCAGAAAGTCCAAGGATAGTGCTCAGGCCCTGAGCTCAAGCCCAGGACTAGCAAAAATAAATAAATAAATAATAAATAAATAAAAATAAATATTAATAGAACTGAAATCCAAGGAGTGTAAATATTAGCAGAATTTCAAAGACCTTGTATGCTCTTTATTTCTAAAGGAAAATGAATTAATACTACAAAAATGTTATGGTAAATACTTGACCTGTGGAAATGATTTTTCTTAATATAGTTGAGGTAATGTATAGAGGGGTTACAGTTACATTCATCAGGTAGTGGGTACATTCTTTTTTTTTTTTGCCAGTCCTGGGACTTGAACTCAGGGCCTGAGCACTGTCCTTGGACTTTCTCAAGGCTAAAGCTCTACCACTTGAGCCTCAGCCCCATTTATGTTTTTTTCTATGTTTATGTGGTACTGAGGGATTGAACCCGGGTCTTTGTGCATGCTAGGCAAGCACTCTACCAGTAAGCCAAACTCCCAACCCAAGGTGCATTCTTGAACATTGTTACCCCTTCCCATATTTTTCTCCCACTTTTTCCCCTTGGAAAGAGTTTTTGTTTTTGTCAGTCATGGGGCTTGAACTCAAGACCTGGGTGCTTTTCCTGACTTTTTTGCTCAATGCTAGTGCTCTACCACTTTGAGTCACAGCTCCACTTTCATTTTTTGAGTGGTTAAGCCAGGAGGAATGTTATTTGCTCAAGTGTCAGAAGAAACATGCCATATTTCTTTTCTGTAAACCTTTAAATATAATAGCACTAGTTCATTTATGAGTTTGAAGAGCTCACCTGAGAACAGGGTTGATTTGGGGATTATTGCCCAACCACAACTTCTGGGGACACACTCAGAAGAGAAAAGCAGTAAGTGATGATCCGTGTGTGTTGTCTGAAGGATGGGGTCACATGCATGCAGAGAAACAATGTTTCAGGCCGATGGTGGATGTCTGGAGGTAGGCCTTAGATATGGGCTTTCAATTGTCCTCAAGTATCAAGCAGTGCTGAATCCTACCAAAGTTGACACCTACTAATTTTGAGAAAAGTCACAAGGAAAGCTTGTGTTTTCTATGAAGTGATGTTGAACAGGAGAGTGCAGGAGTCTTAAGTCAAGACAAGCTAGACAAGTACATAGAAGTTTTCATAATAATGTTATGCTTTGTGTTATTATTTGCTTTATTATGTTTATGCCAACATCCACAGAGAGACTCTCTGTTATTGCAGATTCTTCCAAGGTATAGGATTCCAAAGATTTAGTGCTCCTGGTTGTAATTTAATGTGTTTGGTATGATTGTCATCACAGTCGATGTGGTATAAGACACTGAATTGGAGATATAAAAAAACAACTTATTTAAAACTTTTAAACCAGACTAACACAGTCAGCTAAACACTAGTAGAGAAACAAAAAAAATAGAAAAATTAAGTATGATCCTTCCTGTTCAGTCAGCAAAAAAGAATTGAATGTATTTTTTAGTATATGTAAGCAAAATGTTTTATTTTATTTTTGGCATAGCTTAATGTTTTTTCATAAATTTTTGTAATGATGGGGAAGTATATTTAGGTTAAAAATGTCAACTAGGCATTAATTTAAAAACCTGATCCTTTTCAAAGAATAAACTACTAAGATTAAGATAGTAGAAAAATATTAATAATGTGGTATATTGAGAAGTAAAGAGATCATAACTAACAAACACAGAAAAATAATGAAGGCACTGTGTGTGTGTGTGTGTGTCTGTCTGTGTGTGTGTGTGTGTGTGTGTGTATGGTGGAAGATACCTCATGAAAGAAGAAATATATATTTATAGCAATGGGAACTGAACTGTTCTCTTCAGATGCCCAGAGGTAATACATTACATGAGCAAGGTGTGAGTATAAAATTTTCTACTTTTGAAGCTTTATCAATTATCAAGGCCCTTCTGTGTTACTATAGGTCTACAAACACCTTTTGAAATTCTGTTTATGACTGTGCAAATTTGTTAGCAGTTGACTTTTTCTGCTTTCCCAGGCTTCAATAACCTTTAATTAAATAGGAGGGCTTCATTTAGTTGTTGCGAATATTCTAGTAGGTGATTTCTAAGCTCTAAATTAAAGTCCCTAGATTTTTCCAGAGTTGTTGATCAGTGAAAGTATGGTTTTAGATGTATCAACACAAATCTTATCTTCTGGAATTTCATTGTTGGACAACTGATGTACAAGCCAGCATACTAGCCTAGCTCTTAATAGTCTTGTGGTCTTATTATCCACTCTAGGGTATTCTACAAGATGCCAGCACTTGAATCCTCTAGGAATATTTAAGTAATGTAATATTTGGACATAGGCCAATAGTTCATTCCTTTTCCATAGAAAAATAATCCTTGGCCAATGGGTCCAGAATTTAGACAGGATCAATTTTTAAAAGGATCCCACGTAAGAGGTAATCCTAGGTATTTTTACTTGTTCTCATTCTTCCCAATTTGTTTCTGTAGATCCCAGGTAGACTAACCAACTTCTGGTCTATATTTGTTACCCTGTGGATGCTTGTTAGTGGCAATCTGTTTTCCAATGTGGGCCCTTCTCTCATGTGCTCCACTGGGATTAATAACCTTGGCATGCCTAATAAACCACTTCCTTAGGAAAGTCTTCTGACGCTTTGGAGTGTAGTAGACCTTGTTGTACTCTTCCACGTGGTTATCTGTTTCTACTTTACTGTAATGTCTGGAATTGCAGGTCTTTTAAAAAACTATATACACATTTTTTTCTTGCTAGAAGGTAATCCTCTTAATAGCAAAAAATATACATGTTATGGTGGCACTTCAATGCCTAGCAATCATTGTTCAAAAATAAACAAATCCATAGGCCTTTGATGATGGAGCCTAGAGGAGTTACCCATGGAAAAATCTGGTGCCATCTGCAGGTGCTGTGAGAAAGTGAGAGGGGGCATGATGTCCTCTCTCAGAGGCTCCTGAGAGGAAAATCCTTTGAAACTAGCCAAGGATTTAATATTGGTAGAGCATTTGTATTCACAGCACAGACTCCTCTCACAGATTGTTTTTTTACTGTTATTATAAAGGTGATGTAAATTGAGATTATGGTTACATAAATCAGATAGTGAGTACATTTCTTTTGGACAATCTCACCCTTTTCTTCACTCTCTCTCAGTTTTTTCCTCCCACCCCCACCCACAAGTTGTCTAGTTCATTTTCAACGTAGTGTTTAGTGATTACCACTGCTGCACTGGTTCACTTCCTTACCCTCCCAATGACATATAAATGAACATATGACAAAAAGAAGAGAAAACTTAAAACAGCGACAAAGAAAAGAATCTCTAGTTTCCATTTCTTGGAGCTCACTTAGATAAAAACTTGATGTGCTCAGAGATACATAGGCCATGGTACCTTTGTGTTCTGTTCTTAAGTCTATCTGCCTTTGTCTCACTGTGTGGGAATGACTTGAGTCTTGTCCCAGTGTACTTTAGACCTAGCTTCCCCATGTGAGATACAAGTTGTGTCGTTTGGGTCTCTGAACTTGCCTAACCTCCATTAACATGATTTGTTCTAGGTCTATTCATTTCTCCACATCTATTGCTGATTCTAAGAAGGCTGTCTAACTTTGAGCTAAGCCACTTAGTGGTTTTGACTCTGGCCACTGTAATCTTTTTAGCATCTGACCTTGCATCCCTACCCTAGTATCTTATTTTAGTGATCAGGGGTCAAGAAAAGCAAAGTGAAAAGAGGGCACAGGAAGTAGAATGGAGACAGCAGATCAGGTCCTGCTCATCACTACAGATTTTCTTTCTCCTTGGCATGGCTTCATACCTTTTTTCCAGCTTTACAGGCTGTGGCTGGCTACAGGAAAATAAGGCTTTCCTCTAGATAACATTTTCTAGTCTTATTTTGATATTTTTATGAACATCGTATTAAATTATCTAGGGACATGCAAGCCTATTCTTCCTATAAGGGCTTGTGAAACCTGTACTATGAATCATTATATCTAATTTTCTTTCAAATCTACAGGCTTTTTATCAAATTTTATCAATTTTATTAATATCACTTGTAATGTACAAGAGTCATGGCAAACCTAAGAACTTTTTAACCATATCATGATTATCTTAAGAGTCTCCTTGTTGGGTGCTGGTGGCTCATTCATACCTGTAATCCTAGCTACTTAGGAGCCTAAGATCTGAGGATGGCTGTTCAAAGCCAGCCCAGGCACTAAAGTCCATGAGACCCTTATCTCCAATTATCCACAAGAAAACCAGAAGTGGGCTGTGGCTCAAGTGGTAGAGCACTAGCCTTGAGCTGAAGAGCTCAGGGACAGTGCCCAGGCCCAGAGTTCAAACCCTAATAGTAAAAAGGAAAAAAAATAGTCTCCTATTTTTTTAATTTTTTGTATCAATGCTGGTCTTGGACTTTGAACTCAGGGCATGTGCTCAGTCCTTGAGCTTTTTTGCTCAAGACTAGCACAGTACCATGTGAGCCACAGCTCCAGTTCATTTTTTTTTAGAGAATGGAAAATACGAGTCTCATGAGAATTTTCTGTCCTGTCTGGTTTCAAACCACGATCCTCAGATCTCACTTCCTGACCAACTACAGGAAACAGTGCCTGGCTAGGTCTTCTGTTCTTATATAAATCAGAGCGTAATAGATTACTTTTTTACCACACCTGAAATTCTTATGCAAAACTAAGTGCTCAGCAATCTATTTTCTGAAATAAGATGCACATTAATGATAGACAATTCTAACCTAGTTGGCTAGGGATTATGAGCTATATACCTGATTATAGAGATTTAAATGTAATCAATTTTAATAGCCTCAAGAAAATCTGTAATATTTTCTAGAAGCTAACGTCCCAGTGATGTGATACTTTATCTCTAGGCAAAGGATGAAGAGGGAAGCATTTGTCAACTAGATAGGATATTCTCTTCTATAGGATACCCAGAGTTCATTGCCCCTGGCTTCTTTCTAGATCGATCCCATTGTTCTAAATGAATGATGCTGTCACAGCTGTGAAGAATGACTAGGAGTTTTGTAGTCAGGACTGGATATAATGGAAGTGCCCTAGCAGCTTCCTGGGCTCCATCAGGGCAGCAAGATTAAATTTGAGCTCGAGTTTTGAAATGATAAAAAAGCTGTTTGACTGCATTTTCAATATGTTTATCAGGAGAAAGCTGTAAATACGAGATAACTCCTGCAAGAAATTTAGAAGTTGAAATGAGCATCTAACAGTCTGAAAGGAATCTGCTGCCGTTGAACATTACTCATGTTTCTATTGCCGAGCACCAACACTGCACTTTTCCTCCCAGAATTATTTTTAACTAGCTTGGAAGTCATCCAGGTTTAACTCCTCTCCAAAGCAATTCTGTAAATGTGAGAGGGGCTAGCTAGGTTCTGATTCAAAAGACAGGTGTACCTGGATGTCTTCTGTATAGCTGTGAATATCGGCAGGATGGTTCTCACTTATCATTCTGCAGTGGAACAGCTTAAGTGTGAAATGCAGTTCCTTCCAAAGGTGATGAAACCAGCAAGGCAGCTCAAAGGTAAAGCCATGCTAATGCACACATGCTTATTTTACTTTTTTCTCTCCTCAGAAAATATTCAGGTAATAAAATGAAAGCTTTAAGATGGGAGACATTAGAGACAGCAGTACATATTCAGTAGGAATGACAGTTCAAATTTAACATGGAAAACATGTTCAATACACCAGTGCAAAATAAATACAAGATAAGCCACATATAACTTCATTTGAAACGTGCCATGAAATAAATTGGCTATTACCAACTCATGGTTTATCAAGAAAGAAAAAAAATGACTATACATTAACGAATGAAGAAAAATAGGTGGAATCTGATCTAACAATTATTTCTGATGGTCCTTTGCTTCTTATTTAAAGAAAAAAAGCTAAATTCCATTATGTCTTTTTCATCTGCTATCGCATTGATATTTTAAATATTCAAACATTATAGCATTCTCACTTATAGGAATATTACAGACTTCATAGGAAACTTAGACATTTGACTAAGTATGTTTAAATAATGGGACACCAAAATAGATTAAATATTTAGTATATTGAATATATGCTACAATGAATATATATATGTGTGTGTGTGTGTGTGTGTTTATTGTTTGTGAAAATTGCTTTTAAAATAAATGTTCCTCTTGAGTAATGTTTTCAAAAGAGTTTGTTTACCAAGTGGGAAATCTCCAATTTATTCAATTTTTAGGACAGTTTCAAGAATATACTGTTAATTAAGACCAGTCCCAGTGTAAAACCTCACATACCATCCTTACCATAAACTACTCAATCACCTGATTAATTTATTATTACTGTTGATACTATCTGTCTGGTTCAATGCAATCCACTGAAAGGATTGGATTTATTCACTAATTTCTATGAATAAAATAGAGCTTAAAGGAACACCTGTCAGGCATGATGGCACATACCTGAATCCCAGATATCCAGTTGATTAAGACAAGAGGTTCTTTTAAGCCCAGGAATCAACTGGAAGCCATTCTGAATAACAGAAAGAGACTCTTTAAAAAAACAAAAGAAGAGAAGGAAAGAAGAGAAAGAGGAGGAGGAGGAGAGGAAGAAGAAGAAAGTTGGAAGAGGTGGAAGCAGAGGCAGAAAGAATAGGATGAATTAAATAAGAAATTAGATTTGGGAGTAGAGCTGTGGCTCAAGCTTCTTGATCTATCCTTGAGCAAAAAAAAAAAAAGCACAGGGACAGACCCATGTCCGGAGATCAAAGTCAAGGAACATCCCTCACTTACACACACACACACACACGCACACACACTAGAAGTTTAGGTTATTAACACTGTAAATCAAGCAGGCTTGAAAAAACAAAATGTGACTTTTAAATTTTCTATTGAGCTGGACCTATGGACTCACACCTGTAATACTAGCTTCTCAGGAGTCTGAGGATCAAGGTTCAAAGCCAGCCTGGGCACAAAAGGATCTGAGACTCTTAGCTCCAATTACCCTCTAGAAAAGTATGAAATGGGGCTTGGCTCAATGGTAGGTTGATAGATGGTAGGCTGAAGAGCTCATGGACAACACCCAGGTCCAGAGGTCAAGTTCCACAACCTGGATATCTTTATCAAAATACCATTTTATTGCACATTAGAAATTATTTACCTATGAGTTATAATAGAATTATGCTAGGAATCATCATTTCATGGGAGGTTTGTGTTTTATAGACACATATGTGATGAATAAATGTTCCTCATAAGTTATCATTTTAGTAACAACACAAATCATTTTCATTTTCAAATGAAACCAATCCCTATGAGAAGGCTTTCACAAAATTGTATGAGACAATTTGAAATTACCTTTATTTTTCCTCCTTTCTGGAAATTGATTATTGCACCACAATTTTCCCATTCCTTGAGCTGCCATCTGGATATTTCAGACTTTGTGGTCCAGAAGTCAATCAACCTAATGCACGACTGTAGCCATCTTCAGAAAATCCTCACCTGCAGCGTAAAACATGATTAATTTCTTGACAGGTACACTTGAGTCTTCCTCTTGTCCCCCTAGTCTATCCTCACTCTTAGGAGTTTTGTGTGCTTTTCTTTCATCATCTACATGGAAGAGCCACTGTTCATAAAACTGTCCTTGTGAAGATTTATCTCTGATTATTAGTTTGCTGTGCTGCAAAATCTACCTTATGTACAAATAAATGAAATGAGCAATCTGAACTGTAATAAAGAGATTTAACACAATATTTGAGAATATTGATTGAGACTGTTGGTCTTTGTTTTCTTCTTCTTTTAAATTTTTTTCTCATTTTAGTGTAGATTTAGGCATCTCTTTACTATACCTTTTTACAACTGGGGAGTGGAGGGAATTAACTTGGTTTGATAGAGGCATTAGACAAAAAAAATAGGGAATTCTGGAGAAGAAATTAATGACAATTTTCAAAATTTAGGAAATAATTATAACTTGGATAATAAATAAATATTACTTTTATATGGTACGTTGCATAAAGACAGTCCTATTCACCAAGTAAAACATATTGGTTATGGTATATTCTGGTGAATTTATCTGTGGATAAATAGGTAAAATATCAATACATGAATGCATGATTTCATCATAAGGGATGTTTTGTGGAAAAATGTATGAAATACTGGTTAAAATTCATTAGTCTGAAAAAATAGAGGTTAAATCATCATAAATTCAGTAAGTCTATATGTGTATAGATTACACAGAGAAAAATAACCATGTCTGTTATACTATATAATTCTGTGGAGCTTGTGAATTGGCTATGCTTGTAGTTTTCTCAGATGTTTCTTGTTGTCTGTGCTATAAGCCATACAGGATACAATTGAAAAAAAATACTTTTAAGTGTGAAGTACCCTTCGTGACAAATATATTTGGTGACAGTTTTAACTGTAGAATGATTCACAAAGATGACTTCTAGGATGGCTTCATGTTAATAGAAAAATAAGTTCCATGCACAGTATGTTTGAGAAGCACTGACCTAGTGGCTTTCCTCATATTTTAGTGCTTGTGCAAAACAGTAGTGGACATGGTGAGTTTTCTTTTGTTTTTGTTTTTTTTCTTTTTCTGTTTTGCCAGTCGTAGGGCTTGAACTCGTGGCCTGGGCACTGTCCCTGAGTAATTCAGCTCAAAGCTAGTGCTCTACCACTTGGGCCACAGCACCATTGACTTGGTAAGTTTCTAAGAATGTGTCCTTTTCTAAAAGTCATGGAACCAGGTGGTGCTTTTTTTCAAGATAATATTAGGCTTTCTTTTCTGTGGTGTAGGCTTTTCAAAACTAGATTAAAGAATTCTGGAAATGTAGTTATCATTTTCCATCACTGGTTATACAGTTGAAGACATTATTAGCAATTATTTGTTTTATGTTAACTATTTGTCAGATATATCACAATCCAAACATGACCAAGTCTTGAGATCCTTTGAGAGATTCTGTAGAAATGATTGAGCAGTCAGTATGCAAATTCTAAGTGGAAGATGTATAACTGTAATATCAAGCAGAATTAGGTAGGTAGGTAGCAAAAATCGTGTTCTCCTCCCTTCAGGGTTTAATGACTTACTGGAGGCATTCAATCATTGAAGAGGCACCGAAGAAAGTTTGTTTAATTTTTTTGAACCTAAGAATCCTAATCGCTGCAATTGTCCTAACAACTGCCACTTTTTTTTCTTGTGTCAGTTTTGGTGCTTGAATTCTAGGCCTGGGTGCTGTCCCTGAAATCTTCACCTCAAGGCTAAAACTCTAACCCTTGAGCCACAGCACCACTTCCAATTATCTGGTGGTTAACTGGAAATAAGAATCTCATGGGGGGCCGGGAGTTTGGCCTAGTGGTAGAGTGCTTGCCTAGCTTGCACGAAGACCCAGGTTTGATTCCTTAGTACCACATACTTAGAAAAAGCCAGAAGTGGTGCTGAGGCTCAAGTGGTAGAGCTCTAGCCTTGAGAAAAATCCAAGGACAGTGCTCAGGCCCTGAGCATAAGCCCAGGACTGGCAAAAACAAAACAAAAAAAAACCACACACACAATTAAAATATCTGGGGCCGGGAGTTTGGCCTAGTGGTAGAGTGCTTGTCAAGCATGCATGAAGACCCGGGTTTGCTTCCTCAGTACCACATATGTAGCAAAAAAAAAAAAAGCCAGAAGTGGTGCTGTGGCTCAAGTGGTAGAGCCCTAGCCTTGAGAAAATCCAGGGACAGTGCTCAGGCCCTGAGCCCAAGCCCAGGACTTGCAAAAAAAAAAAAGAAAAGAAAAAAAAATCTCGTGGGCTTTCAAGCCTGGGCTGGCTTTGAACTATGATCCTCAGATCTTAGCCTCCTGAACTAGGATTACAGGTGTGAGCTACTGTTGCCTTCCTTTCCCTTTGGAAAAAGATGACAATAATACATTTGGAGATAATTTTATGTGTTTGAAGATCTGGAAAGTAATAGTAATAACTATAATATATATGAATATATGTATATATGCATATATGTAATATATATATAAATATATATATTATAAGGGATGGTAGTAAGGCAAGAAAAAAAAGAAACCTGGACTGATAAAAAAATGATGAGAGAAAAACTTTTCTCTGTGTATTTTCATACAAAAGAAAACCTTATAGATGTTAGAAATTCCCCCTATTCCAAAAAAATTCTTTTGCAATACCAGTTATGATGAATAACTTTGAGACAGTTTACCTATAGGAAGAAGTGTTTATTTAGCACTAATTTAGTGAGATTTGGGCTTTAAATAGCCATCTTTAGTTAGGACCAGGTTTTATTCTTCTCTGTAATATACTGGAAGGGGTAGGTTTGGACAATTTGAGAGACGATTTTTAGCTTGAGTCTTGCTCTTCAGGTACCTTTTAGTTTAAGCATCAAAATACGAATTTATTCTTGAATATTTTTTCTCTAAAGAGACTGAAAGATCAATACATTTTGTCAATCTTTGCTTTTTAATTCCAAGATCTACCCAACAAATTGACATACAGGGAGAATAAAATCTGTTTTCTGCTAGCACTTAGTTAATGGTATCTGCAATAGGAGGATTCCAAGGACTTTTCAAGTTGGTGCTGTTATTATTGGTATTGCAAGGTCACAGAAACTTTGAGCTTAATAGCAGGTAAAAGATGGCTTAAACTTAGGAGTCCCAGGGAACCTTTGATCTTACCTTTTATCTCCCCTGAAGTCTTCTTTTATTCTTTGTTTGGCTCCACCATTTACCAACTATCTTGTCCGGGAAAAATTGCCATTGGCCTGGCAAAGGACACAGTCAAGTGGATACTGATTTTGTATAAATTAAATAAAAGGGTTATGCTTCATCTCTTTGACAACTAAATTACATGAGGCTCACCGGAATATCAGAGCTTGTTACATTCCCAAAAAGCTGCATAGGAGGAGCAATGTCATTTGATGCTATTAATGGCTTAAATGCCTTCAGGTTTGGTCATTCCTTTGGATCTACTTCTAACTTTACCAAACCAAAATGTTTAAGCATGAAGAAGTCATTGTAAAGAAATACTCAAGGATGCTTTAGAAAATGTGAGGAAACAATGATTCTTTTAAATGATAAGTACTGCCTGTATTTGTTAATCACAGAATGTACCTACTATCTGTGTAACTGGTATACCAAAGAAAGCAGAAAAAAATGACTGGAAGAATGCCATGTAGAGTTTAGAGCACAGGCTGTTTTTCTTTGATATAAGGAAAACAAGAATATAATATACTATGGACAGGACATACCATGTATTACTTTCCTGCTTTTTTATATAAAAATGTCCACAAACATATCTTAAAGCAATACCAATATATTACCGCACTCTCAGAAGTCTGGGTACAGTGTGTCTAAGGTGGGTCCTTTCTTGGTACCAAGATGGTGGCAAAGCTGTTCCATCCTGGAGATGAGGAGTGGATATTAGTTTGTGTCGTCATTCAGCTTATGATTAAATTTAGTTCCTTTCAGGCCCTAAGGTCTACTTAAACCTTGAGGTCTACACTCTTGTTGGCAATCATCAGTAGCTGCATATTGCTTTCCCTCCTTTCTTTTCATGTCCTTTCTCATACCTGCCCTCATGAACAAGTCAACATCCTCTTATTCTTTACATCTCTCTGATTCCATAGCCTTCTGAATCTCTCTGAACTCCACAAACATTTCTCTGTTTTGTGCCATTAGATGGATCCCACTAGAGTGGGATCCTCTTCTTATTTTCACATCCATAATATTAACTACATCTTCAAGTGACTTTAATCACAAAAAGTTATATTCATAGGAACCCAGGACTCAAGTAGTAGAGTGCTAGCCTTGAGCTGAAGAGCTCAGGGACAGAACCTAGGCCGAGAGTTTATGCCCATGACCAACCAAAAAAAAATAGTCTGCACAAAATAGAGATTTCAAGGGCCTGGAATTTGGCCTTTTGGTAGAGTGCTTGCCTAGCATGCATGAAGCCAGCATGTTATAGAAAAAGCCGGAAGTAGTGCTGTGGTTCAAGTGGTAGAGCTCTAGCCTTGAGAAAGCCCAAGGACAGTGCTTAGGCCCTGAGTAAAAGGACTGGCAAAATAAAAAGACATTTCAAGAGCTGCATAAGGGCAGCTATATTAGGATCCAAGGGGACCATTATACTCTTAGGGAGCAGATGGTATAAAAGTTCCACAGTGTTGACTAATATTTACAATGTCTCAGAACTCTTGAAAACTATCATATTTAGAATATTTTATTAGTCAAAGTTGACTTTCACTTTTTGTACAACTTTTACTTTTTTCATATATTTTTTATTGTAATTAATAGAAGGGTTACATGATATTTGCCAGATAGATGGTGCATTAATTCCCATACATTGATACCCTTTCACATGTCTTGGTCCCCTATAACTTTTACTTTTTATTAATTACAATTTACCATTAATTAAGTAATTATAGTTATTGCTAGGAGAAAAAATGCAAGCAATTGGTCTATGTATGTCCCACTTCCTTTCCCAAAACAAAACATCTTTAACTAATCTCCTGTGAATTTGGTATCTGGTAAATAGAATACTGACTTTGGCTACAAGCAAAAGACTTGTTGCTCTCCTTAACAGGATGTCACTGGGTGAAGATTACCTGTAGTGAAGACAGCATGAACATAAAGCAAGGATATTTGTGTATATCCTTTGCGCACTGCCACCAGATGGCATGTCAAATGTTTATCTGAAACCCTTAATAGCTATAACCTTGAAGTCACTTAGTAAAGGTGGAAAATAAGTAATTTGATTCCTTCTAGTTGGATTTGAAAAATCTAATACTCACAGCTGTTGGAGATAACACAATCATACTTAGAAATTCAAGTACAACATGGACATAAAGATATATTCTAAGTTAGACACTGGTGATTCATAATTGTAATCTTTGCTCCATTGGGGGCTGAGTTCTAAGGATCATGGTTCATAGCCAGCCCAGGCAGAAAAGTCTATAAAACTCATCTGAAACTAACAACCCAAAGGTGAAAAGCAGAACTGGGGTCTACGTGGTAGCCTTGAATAAAAAAGCTAAGAGAAAGCATCCAGGCTAAGTTCAAGACCTAGTATTTGCACACACACACACACACACACACACACACACACACACACACACACACTAAAAACAATAAATTACTAGGCACATTATAGATTTTGCCTGTACCGAGAGGAAATGTTCCTAACTCAATATGTTGGTAAATAATTCCAGTCTCTCTCATACATTGGTAAAATCAGAGCCACTTTTTGAAGCAGTGAAAATGCCTGATGTAATTTCAATAGTTATAAATCAAAATTAAGCCTAGAAAACTGGACTCATAAATAAGTGCAGAGACTCCAGCTGGTTTTATTCTAAAGGCACTCTCAGATCCATTTGCATGAAGCTGACATGAGTATGGGAAAAGGGAATTCTATTTTAGTACAATCAGTTAGGAGCAGTCCCCAGGATTTAAATTTCCTAATAGGGAAATATACAGCAATTAATTTTTAAAGATTGAATTACTAAATGGAGAAATACAAGTTCTTATTTGCCCTTTGATGATTGTTTCTGTTCTGTGGAAAATTTCTAGGATTATAGATGAAGATTGAGGATAAGGAATTCTTTCATTCAACCACAAATCAGTAAGACAAAGCATGTAACCTACATTTTCTTCTAATCAAATCTGCTGTTTCTTTGATGAAATTGGTTTGGTGGGCTTTTTCTCAGCTTGAACTTAACCACATAAAATGAAACTTCATAGATTCTGACTCTAAATTCTAAAGATTAAAGAAAAATTAACCATCCTGACTTTTCTGTTTTAACCAGACTGCTCTAAGACTTAGAATGAATTACTTCAGTAAACAAACTGAGAAGATTGTGAAAGACCACAAAAACAAATAGTTTCAAGAATTTTTGTTGTTTATATCAAATGTCTTATCTGTGGCAGTTAATGTAGAGGTTCACCCAGTTAGTTCCAATTGTATATTAACTTTTCCAATGAAAGAGAAAAACGACTCAAAGAAGTAAAATAACTAACCTAGCTGACACAACATGTAAATGTAGGAGACAAAGTTAGGAAATCCAGTCCCCTTTCAAATTCCTAATATGTTTTGTTTTTCTTAGTCAACCATATGAATATTAGGAGTGTCATTGTATTTATGTAGCCATTTATATGTTTATACCTGATGTCTCCTACTTAAAAGTACTATAAAATCTTTACTCAATACACACTTTTATTTTTATTCCTCAAAGTCTAAAATGCAATGCCATGAAATACACTTTTTTTTTTGCCAGTCCTGGGCTTGAGCTCAGGGCCTGAGCACTGTCCTTGGCCTTTCTCAAGGCTAGAGCTCTACCACTTGAGCCTCAGCACCACTTCCAGCTTTTTTGTAAGTATGTGGTACCAAGGAATCGAACCCAGGTCTTCGCTCATGCTAGGCAAGCACTTTAACCACTAGGCCAAACTCCCGGCCCATGAAATACACTTTTAAGTTACTATTATATCTGCTTTTTTAGAAATAAGCAAACTATATCAGGTTGAGTTAATAATGCAAAAATTTGATCCTACTTACTGTCTTTTTCCTTTTCCATATTTTCCTTTGGTAGTTAATGGTAGTAGAACTATTTTTTTAAGTTGTAGAAATATCACAGTTCATTTACTCAGCATGTATTTCTGGAGCACAAACCATTATGATGTTCTGTTTGTAGTCATGTGTTTGCTTATTTGCTGATTTATTTTGCCCTTTGTACCAAGTGTAGATAGGAAGAAATGCAACAGTCCCCCCACAATGAGCAGAAGGGACATGATTGTATCCTGAAGAGAACCTAGAAGAAGCAAGGAGGCAGCCAAAACAGGCTAGTTAATACCCAACTCTCAATGCCAGATATGGCTATATTTTGCCAGCTTTAATCTTGATACCTCCTATGTAATTGGTTAGGTAGAATTAGTTTAGGTAGATTTTTTTTTATTACCAGGTATTTGCTCTTTACCATATCCTCATTCAGTGTTTTCTTACTTTAACTTTATTCCTCGGGGCTTTATCTATTCGTTATTCAGATGTTTTTACTCTTTTGGATGGATTTTTGTTGTTTTAATGTTTGTTTTTGTTTTTGTGCTGGTCCTGAACTCATGGATTAGGTGCTGTCCCAGGGGCTTATTGCTCAAGGCTTGTGCTCTACCGCTTGAACCACAGCTCCATTTTTGAATTTTTGGTGGTTAATTGGTGATAGGAGTCTCCTGGACTTTCCTGCTTGGGCAGACTTCAACTGCAATCCTCAGATGTCAGACTCCTGAATAATTAGCAAATAACTAGCATTACAGGCATGAACCACCAGTGCCCAGCTGGATTGCCTTTTAAATGTGCATTTTCCTGTGATGAAAAAAGCCGTTCACGTAGCCTACAACATAGTCTGTGGGAGCTATTGCTTTCAGGACATGCAGCAAGCTAATGTTTATTTCCCTTACCTTGTTTGTTATTTTCCTTTTCAATGTTTCAATACTAGTAGCAGAGGCACAGATGACTTAACATTTCCCACTTATGAAACCCCTTTACAGAGTTTTATCTCTTCCAGATCGAGCATTTAAAATTAACTATGAGACTTCTCTATTGTCCTTGATTGGAATGCTGGTTCAGTATTCACAAAATGAACATTTTGGCTGGCAGCTGAAGAAACAATGATTGATCATGGTACTTTCAAGTTGTACTAACATGAAAGAGCTGACTGATGAGAAGGGATGAGAGTATTTGTCTAAGTACTGCCCCAGTAGAGTAACTCACAGTACCCAAAGCATATAGAAGGAACAGAGAAAAGGAAACAAACAAACAAAAAAACCCCTCCCCTTAATGCTTAATATCAGGTCATTATTGCTGACACATTTGATGAGATGGGGAAAAAGGCTTTTTGTTAATGTGTCATAAAATAATAGGAACGACATAGTGGCAGATGAAAGCTTTTCCTTCTCTCCATTTTATCGCTTTTAAATGTGGCTTTTCACATTCTGATTAGTATTTTAAACATGCATGGGAATTAAGAAGATATGGAATTTATGAAAAAATGATCTCCACCAAGTAGTTTCTTAGGTAGATTGGAATGCTTTGACCTTGAAAAGATAAATCCAGAACAAGTTAAAAACAGTGCATTATATTGCTGTGAACATATACAACTCCTAGCGTGTTGTATATCACAGATTAACAATAAAATAGAACAATCAAAAGATGAGGATGAGACTGACTTTCAAAACATAATTTACTAATGCAATTTTGAATGATCCCAACTGTATTTTGTTCCATTTATGAAAGAGATCTTGCCTTTCCTAATAAAGATCATTCAGATATAAGATAACCAAAAAGCATATTTTTCTAAGTTCGGCTTATTTATGTTCTAGGAAAAGTAAAGGAAATTAGTAAGGATTAGGATTTCCAGTAAGGATTTGCTAGTTTTCTTTCTTGTTAGTTTCTAAAGCCTTCCCAAATGAGTATGAGATAAAAATTGAAAGCTTTATAGATGAGTTTGGGTAACCTCCCAATAGAATGCTTCAGTTGATGCGCAAGAAAATTCATCTATTTTGAAATAGGAAAGACCTTCAAGGATGTGCCTTGAAAGTAGTCCTCAGTTTGTTCCTGGGTTCTTATTAAGGCTGATTATAACTATAACAGGCTGGTGATATGCTATGAAGACCAGTGTCGTAAAGAGAACCAATGAACTGACTGATGCAATCCTGATCATGAAAAAAGAGAGACAAGAAGTATCACACATTTTCACAATGCCATCTTGGAATAACACTGCTTTGTTCCTTTATATTGCTCCGTACATAGAAGGTTGGGGGTGGCTTATATTTAGACCTTATTATTTATACTTTCTTTTTGCCAGTCCCGGGACTCGAACTCAGGGCCTGAGTGCTGTCCTTGGGCTCTCTCAAGACTAATGCTCTACCACTTTCTGGCTTTTTCTGTATATGTGGTACTGAGGAATTAAACCGAGGTTTTGGTGCAGGCTAGGCAATCATTCTAGCACTAGGCCAAAACTCCCAGCCCTTTTTACACCTTACTAAAGAACTAAAATGAAGACTTCAACAATCTTTCATTTTCTCCAAACCTAATATTTTTTTTTAAAAAAGTTCCTGTGTATTTGGATGGCTAACAAAATATTTTATGGGATAACAGGTCACTGTGAACCTGTCATGGTGGGTGAGCCTATAAATCTGATTTTGAGAAAAAGCATTTCCATTTACATGGCATGAGAGTATTGAAACTAGTTCTGTGCTCCTGAGCCCCTCTTCCTCAAATCCAACATTTCACTCCTTTCTTTATTTACTCTTGAGTTGAAAATCTTTACACATAAAGATTACTGAGGGTGTGAATTAAGCAAGGCCGGGCTTCCCTTTCATCTTTGTATTTATAAATCTCTCTATATATATCTACCTACAAAGATAGCACCGCTATTAGAGATTCCTTTCCTGCCTCCATCTGAAATGTAGTTATTGACTTTTGAAGTATTAAAAGAAAATGCCTTTAGAAAAGTGTCTTCGCAGAACCGTGAAGTTATTGAGATGGTATTGTAAATTTTCCAACCCAGCTTAATCCATCCCATAATCTGTTGTGTCCAATAAGAGAACAGATATTTCAGATGGGTCTTTGGAATCACCATAGGTAAGTGGTCTGTGTGATCAGAGGGCAAAGAATGGAGAACAAGGTGGTTAATATTCATGTTCACACATGAAATAACCAGTGAAAATATTAACATTTTAAGTTTGATCTGTAACGTTCTTTTTCTTTAGTAATTAGAATTAAAGTTAGGATCTCCTCCTGCATTCCAGGCAAATGTTGTGGAGTTCATATTCACAACTATTTTTATACTTGCTTTTTGAGACAAAGTCCAATTAAGTTGCTTAGCTTAGCCTCAAATTTGTAATCCTTGTGACCCAGCCTCCCTATTAGCCAAGATTACAGAATCAAGCAACCATACCAGTACTGTCCATTTAAATAACAAATTATGATTTTCTTTTCCGAATCTTATTTTTATTATGTTTAAGTGGCTTTGCAAAGAAGTTGTCATTCTACGAAGCAGTTTATGGATACAATGGCTTTGAACCAAATCCACCCCTTTTATCATTCTTCCTATCTCTCCCAAGGCTACCCTGTCCCTCCATTTCATTAACTTGTAGGATATGTACTGAATTTTAAGACTTCATACTCCCGTCTGAAATACAGTTTTCAAATGCATATTCAGATCTAGTTTGTGCTATAAGATGATACTGGAGCTATGAGTGCTTCAGTGTATGTACATGCCTTATTTATACATAAATACATTTTTTTAAAATGCCAGTTCTGTGTGAATGTGCACATGCTGGTATGGAAGTCTGAATTCAAAGCCCTGCACTCTCACTTGGCTTTTTCCCTTGAGGCTGGCAACCTTCTGCTATACTTTGGCTTCTGGCTTTTTGCTCATTAATTGGTGATAGGAATCTCTTGGCTTTCTCTGCCCTGGCTGGCTTCAAATAATGATCCTTAAAATCAGCCTCCATAGTAGCTAGGATTACAGGAATGAGCCATGAGTATTTGGTATCAGTGGTAGTTATTTGATATACATTGTAGTCCCATCCCAGCCTACTCAGTATGACACTATGAAGATAATTGCTCATGATATTTCTAAGCAAAGAAAGAAGTCCAGAGATGTAAAAAATATTTTCCTTTTCCTAAGTTACATCATCTTTGGTCCAAGGCTTTGGTGGCCTGATAATAAAATACATTGGGAAATCAATCTGTTGTGTTATCCCTGGGTATTTTTTTAAGCTCAATACATAAAAAGTACCAACTGACATATGTTTTGAGGCTATATCACTCATACCATAGATACTTCTATGAATACTTTTATATTTTGGAATGTTCCATTTTATAATGCTCATGCTTTACATTATGCTTTGCATTTCAGGCTAGGTACAGATACTTGCTAATTGTGCAAGAAAGCTAATTGTGCAAGTTAGAAACTTAGATATGACCTAAATCTTGATGTAAAAGCGACATGTTCACCTCACAGCATTCTGTTTGCAGTTTGTTCTTTGGAATATGAGTTGATAAAAGGGTTTAGATTTTTTAATTGCTATCCTTTTATTCCCTTCTTTCAAAATAATTGTTTTATAGATAAAAGTCTTGCATATAACTCATTTTTCTACTTTAGACTCTCCTCTAGGCACTTTTCAAGACCATAGAAATGTAAAGTGTTTCCTTCTTTCCTACCTAGGATCTTCAAAATGAAAGTGACCATATAGTAGTAAAAATCAACACAGTAAAAACAAAAACCCACAAAAATAAACAAAAATTAAAAAAAATTCTAAAAGGGTAAGCCAAATAATTCTGGCTCTTCAGCTCAAGGCCACCACCCAACCCTTGAGCCAAGCCCCACTCACACCCATTTTCTAGAGGTTAATTGGAGATAAGAGTCTCAGGTTCTTTTGTGCCCAGGCTGGCTTTGAACTTTGATCCTCAGATCTCAGCCACATGAATAGCTACGATTACAGGCGTGAGCTATCTCAAACCTGGTTTTGCTTATCTTTTTAAAACTGAGACTTCTGTAGAGAAATATTTTAATACTAAATACTGATATGTTTGACCCATTCAAATAGCCATTTCCACTGTCTTAATTCCAAAGTTGGTTTATTTATTTATTTATTTATTTTTCTACAAAAATAGGTTCTACTTATCCCAAATAACTTTCAAAATTAAAATAAAACACTCCACATATAAGTCAGGTGTTTAAATTATCAGCTCCCACTCTGAACCTTACTCATTCCATTAGCATGGCATTCTAATTGACTTGGTTATCTAGTGTCCCAGACCACAACAGATTAGAAACAGTAAAGAAGTAAAGCATAGAGACACAGTGACAGCAGAAATGACAGCTGACATTGCAAAACAAGAGAAAAATAATGCGGGCATAGAACTATATAGCCACATTGTGCAGTAATGGATGCTCACAAAGATGAGCCCTAAATCATTAATTAAGGGGATTCAACAGATAATATTATGTTTAGAGAGCTTTCTAAGTGAAAGAAGGAAGTAATTACATGTCATAGAGATTCTTATCTAATGTTTCTTCTTGAAACTGATATAAGCTGAAAAAATACAATTCTCTAGACTAGTCCAGCAAAATGAAGTGTTAGTAATCCCATCACTAAATTATTCTACTGAGTTTCTAACAACTTGGTCCTAGTTTCCATTTTTACTGGATTTTAGTAGCTGCCTTGTTAGAAGAAAAAAGAAACCAAAAGCAATTCTGAAGAAAGTTATTTTCTCATCCTACACAATGCTAACAACATGATTCTGAATAGAAGGAATGGAGAAGGCACATACCAATGACGTAATTATGGAGTTGTGGAAAGTCTTGCATTCTCATTTTAACCCGGACTAAAAAAAGGACCAGTAGAAAGGTTGAATACAGAGTTTCAATTTTACCAAACTCAACAAAATCTGCAAATATTAATTCTCATTTAGATGCATAGTACTGAAGAGGCCATGACCTAATCAACCCATCATTCCAATACATCTCGAAAGAGAGAAAGTCTTTGTTTCACCAACTTAGTGCCAGCCCCTACCAGTGACCAATAAGTCTATTATCTTCTCCCTGGGGAGGGAAGAGGGATATGGAGGGTGTAGTAAGTGCTTTCTAAGAAATTGCATTTGAGAGTATGGACTTGTTGGATGTTGACTTTTATGTGTCCTTTTAATGTGTTTTTATGTAACATTTTACAGATTACTTTTTTAAAATATTGTTTCCATTTATTAAAGAAGATAACAGCCGTATTTTGCAGAAGGACAGAGGACTGGGAACAAGTGAGATAGGTTTTATTTTCTTTTTTTCTGAGTTATGTGATAATATTTTGCAGAGACATGATTCTTTTTCCAAATATATATTGTAATATTAATTTCTACCAAAGAAACTCCTGCTAGAATGGCTTGAGAAATGTGAGGAAGATGTGCTATAATTTCTGCTTACAGATTTTAAGTACTTGCATGCTGTAATGCTGTAATTTAGAACAGTGGAACTTGACCAACAAAGCATTACATCTTCAGGGAACCTATGTGAACATGAATGTATTACTGGAATTTACATGAGCATCCTGAAATGTTCTAACTCCACTTGGTGTAAAAAGGACCTTATCTTTAATGTTGCCTGTTTGCTTTTGATTTGTCTTGGCTATCGCCTGCCAAGAGGCTGTATAGCTTTAAAAGAATAATTTGTTAATAGGATTTTATTTAATCTAAGCATTTTTATTTCAGGTATGGCTCTTGTAATAGAAATAAATGGACTGAGACATCACAGAATGTTAAAGTGGGTCAGGGTCAACCTGTGTTTTTCTCAGAGCTGTCTGTTTGAAATGCTTGCTCTTCTCCACCTTTGTATCTACCTGTTTCATAAATTACTATAATATAGTTTGATTCTGTTGAACCAACCCCTAAAGAAACCAGTTAAATATTATTTTAGAAAAAGACATAAATGGTTAGTAATATAAAGAAAGGTTCTGTGAATCAAAGACCCTACAGATAATGTAGATGAGGTAAGGAGATTTGATGTATAATGTTAAGTGTGGTAAAGTTTGTAAATCAGAGAATGTCAACTCCCTTGAATTCACCATGGGAAACCAGTGCAGTTCAAGAATGCAGACTCAACATGCCTACATGCTTTATTTTTATTTTATAAATGCTTTTCACTTTCTTCATTCTCGCCCATTTTCCCCTTTGGCTATACTGAGATTTGAACTCAGGGCTTTGTATTTTAGTTAGATTATTACTCAGCTAACATTTATCGGGACACAGTTGCAATTTCCATGCTGATTTCCAGCTGTAATGTAACAGTGACCACATCTAGTAATTCAAATTCCTATAAAAGTCATTGACTTAACATTAAGTCACTTGCTGTTATTAGTGATAGAAGTGTCATGGCTGCCAAATGCACTTATTACTATTAAGTAGTTTATCAAAACAAACTTCCCTTTTTCCCTTGTACTTCAAGATTTGGGGGCTTAAACTTTAAGGTAGGAAACTACTAACCACAGTAAAATTTATCCAACATCCAACAGACTGGAAGTGATTAATATGAGAATATTGCTTTTAGACTGGAATTTATACATTTGGGCTCAATACATTATTGTCTTACTAATATTTACTAAAATGCATTTAGTACATAGAATGATGTTCTATGCCTGACCAAAGAATAGATACTTATTCATAAGCCTGTCTTTCATGGCTTGATTCTGTAGAGTGATCTTTAATTGTACACTGGCATAACTATATCTCAGTTCACTTTTGCTTGACCTCCAAGTAGAACACATTGTTTAGCTCAATGTTTAGACTGACTGGCAAAACAAGATAATGAGAATAGACAAGTTCTTGTGTTTAGTATCAATTTTTTTTAAAGTGATCATCATTCTATTTGTACTTAATCTTGTCTCTAATGCAAGTAATCTGTACATCATAGACATGAGACATTTTGATAAAAAAGTAGAGAATCAAATAGATTTGTGTATTATTCTTACTATTAGTTTCATAAATTTCAAATAAAGGCAAATCATGTACAAACTTATTTCCTTGAGAGACCAGCTTCTCTGGTTTTAATGTCTTAGATGTAAGCTCATGAATAACTTCTTTGGGGTTACAATACACAGTCATAGAGAAATAAGGGTATTCTTGGGCTCACTTCATGTAAAGACAGAGTGGATGTTTGTAGGTACTTATTTGAAAATAAAGTATTCTGAAGTGAAGTAACCTCCTTCATCCTCAGGCAGGTCTCAGTGAGCTACTAGGCCACAGCTGATAATCATTTGGCTATAATTGCTGCTGGGCCATTGTAGAATTGAATAGCATAAATTGAATCTTAACAGAGTATACTTTTTCTTCCCATTGCTTGCTTCATCTACTCTTTTAAAGTAGCTTTAACTAAATTCATCCCCCAAAAGGCAAATTCCATACTCTATCACAAACTATTTTGATAAAGCTGTGCTAATTTCTTCTCTATAAGATGTCTGTCTCTTTGAGGGTGAATATTACCTTGAGTGCTATTCTATATACGCTATTATTTTTCTTTTATTGTCAGTCCTGGGGCTTGAACTCAGGCCTGAGTACTCTCCTTGGCCTTTCTCAAGGCTAGAACTCTACCACTTGAGCCACTTCACTATGCTGGCTTTTTCTATGTATGTGGTACTGAGGAATCGAAGCCCGGTCTTCATGCATGCTAGGCCAGCACTCTAGTACTAGGCCAAACTCCCGGCCCAGTCTACATTATTTTTGACTCCAAAATATCTTACCTTGTTGTTGTTTAGTTCTTTTTATTTTTTTCATATATTTATTATTGTAATTAATAGAAGGGTTACATTATATTTGCCAGATAGATAGTGCATTAATTCCCATACATTGATACCCCTTCATATGTCTTGGTTCCCATTTTGTTCTTTTTAAAATATTCAATACAAATACAACTTTCCTACCCCCTTAAAATGCTAGAGTGTGTGGTGTGGCTAATGAATTTGAGAAAAAAAATCATGTAATTTAAAAATGTTAAGTATGGGCCAGGAGTTTGGCCTAGTAGGAGAGTGCTTGCCTAGCATGCACAAAGACCTGGGTTTGATTCCTTGGTACCACATACATAGAGTAAATAGTCAGAAGATAGAGCTCTAGCCTTGAGAAAGTCCAAGGGCAGTGGTCAGGCCCTGAGCTCGAGCCCAAGACTGGCCTAAATAAATAAATAAATAAATAAAATGTTTAAGTATGTATGTAATTCAGAACTGTATGTAGTCATTAGAGGCACTATAATTAGGTACTTAATGTCCTGTTTCAAACAGATAATGCTATGTTAAATTTTCTTAAACTTAAGTTTAAAAAGAAAGTCATTGTGATCCTAAGGTGACCTGTAGAAATAATATAACCTAAAGAGTAGAATTCTATCATTTTCTTTTTTTTTTGGCCAGTCCTGGGCTTGAGCGCAGGGCCTGAACACTGTCCTTGGACTTTCTCAAGGCTAGAGCTCTACCACTTGAGCCTCAGCACCATTTCTAGCTTTTTTTTTTCTATGTATGTGGTATTGAAGAATCGAACCCTGGTGTTCGTGCATGCTAGGCAAGCACTCTACCAGTAGGCCAAACTCCCAGCCCCAAATTCTATCATTTTCAACCTTGAAATGCAGGGAAATTACTTCAACTTTATGAGATTCATTTCTTCATATATATTTCCTTAAACAGTAAAATGAAGATAATTTCCTTTACCTTTTAGAATTTTATGAAGACTGTGAAAGTACAGAAGAGAAAACTCCATGGCTTACTGCCATTAGTTTTAATCATCAATAATAAGTATTCTAACTGATTGCAGTATGTAGACTTTGTATGAAGGAAGTTTGTAATCACTCATGACATAAAACCACACTAAAACCTTAATTTGGGGAGAGGCAAAACACTTTATATTTTGTTTATTTATCATTTATTATTTTATTCATATTGATTATATCATTTTTATTTATTATTTATTTTGATTTTCTTAAATATAGAATTTAGCTTTCTTCCTTCCTTATTCTATATTCTCAACAAAAAAATACTTCTTTTTAATTTTTAATTCTATATAGCCTGGTTATCTCCTGGCTAAATCCTGACCATCCAAGGGAGAAACAATCTAAGCTTCTCTCCGGAAGTCTTCCCAGGGAGAGGTCTACCAAAGCTCAAGACCAGTTATCATCTGCATCTATACTGATTGTCTAGCACATCGTTTCTTTATAACTTTGTGACTTGTAATTTTCATTCATCTTGCTTTATACTTGCACATTTACTCTTCCCTTGGCTTTCCTCTCTCCCAATGGCCCTATTCATCTGATGATTCATATTGGTGCTAAATTGGAAAACGGAAGAGTATTGCCTATTTAGTATCACTTAAAAATGTCTCCACATTGTTATATGATCCTATGTGATATAAAAGATACGTGGGAAGGCTGATGTGGCTCGTACTGGTAGGGTACTAGCCTTTAGCAAAAACTGTTCAAGGACTGTGCCCAGCCCTGAGTTCAATATCATGATGGACTTCTGTGACTAGAGCTGTATAATTACTGTCATGAAGATCCAAATTTAAAAGATGCTAAGAAGTTGAAAACAAATTGATTTTTTAAAGCCAGATTCAGAGAGACTCACATGTTTTCTCTCTTGACTTACCTGGTAGTGAGAGCTAGAATTTAAAAAATGCACTATGATGTTTATGCATGTAGATATAAGCAAACTGGCTGAAGGATGGTATAGTTAGGAGAGAAATACAAAGGTATGACTCCTATGAAGAAACTGCTGCACAAAATGAATACCAGGAAACAGAAACTTTTTTGTGGGGGAAGTTCAATAATGGGGAGCCACATAATAGAGAGAAAGCAGGTGAAAAAAGGTTTTAATCATATCCAATACATATTCTGTGGAATTGAGTTATGTAGCCTGAGAATAAGAGTAGATCTGAGAAAATGGAAGAGAATGAAGGAAGGAGTACCACTGAGCCAGATATATATTATTCATAATCTGACATGGAATTACAATCTCATTGTACAACTCCTTAATAATAAAAGCTAAAAAAATACATTTGCCAACTTTGGTCATTGGTGTGGATGGCTAAAAAAATTTGTAAGAGTTGCTTCTAGTTGAAATATGGAAAATGAACATGTCCTAGCCCCTCAAAGCATCACCTTATGACTTTTGCCATTGGTATTAGAGCTGTGTGTGCCTCATTATTACAAGGTTGTCATTTAGACTAATAAAATCCTTTGTAAAGATCATCATTGACAACCATGAAACTCATCTATATTCTGCAAGGAAGAACACTTTTCAAGTGAAATAGAATGAAAATTGTGATGCAGGTGTACGCATTTGTGCTGTATTAATCTAAACAATACTTGATCAGAATGTGTTGGTGAACATGCTCAACAAATGTGTTCCACCAAACAAAACACCAGATGCAGAGCTGAGAATGGTGATTTGTTAAAATTAGACTCATTGGGTAGAAAAGAAAGTGGAATGCTCTAAATAAATGCCATCAGCATTTCAGGGAATGGAAGCAAATTATCCTGATAATATCTCTGACCTTTTCTCAATTGACATCTTTAAAAATTGTATTTTGGGTGCTAGATAAGGTGGGAGAATAAAAAGTACAAATAAAATTTTACCATGATCATTTTTAAAATATTTCCTCTTCCTATCAGCTGTTTCCAATTTATTTTTCACATGTTATAGGCTATTTGTTCAAATGTAAAAGTTCACTAATAATATTTCTTTCATGATATACTTCAACTGAAAGAAAGAGTGGACATACACATGGGAATAGAAAGAGTAGAGAAGGAAACTTTTCCCAAATATTTCCCTGTGAAAAGGAATACCCATTTTTGTCTTATGTTTGGACTGATTTCCATGAAAATATACATGACCTGAGATGATTATAAGATGTAAGGGGAACAGTAGTCTCTTTTTTTATGGCCTCGAAAACTACATTCAAGTACTCTGGTGTTAGCCAAGTGAGGTTTAAAAAAATCAATTAATTCAGTGAAAGTTCTCCAAACGAATTCAATTAAGTAAATCGATTGTCTGTGTGACTGAATTATGCCTGTAAATTTCATCAAAATGGTAGACTTTTTAACAGAAAACTCTCTAATTGACAAAAGAGTTACAATGTTAGGGAACAGGAAAGCCAGAATCAGACATTAGTGTATTCAACTTAAAATATTGCATCTGACTTGTTTAACGGTCTTCCAAACATGCCCTAGTTAAATTATAGAAGAAATATCAATTACTCATGAATGATCACATATTCATTCATGTCTCAAGGTTTTCTAAAATGAAGCGTTATTTACTGAATCAAACCTATGTAATATGTCATGACCGTTAGTACCTGATCTCAAGCAATGATTCAATGTTTTCACATGTAGTATTAAAATATATTAGTGAATAATTAATGAACCAGGGACTTGTAAATAGCTTCTGTTTTCTTTTCACCTCACAAAGCTTATGTGGTTTTCCAAGATTCAACACAGAACCCATCAGATTCAGGCACAATTTTCTGTGTTTTTTGAGAGCTTTTTGCATATCATCATCATTTTTCTCTTTAATTAGTACAATAATAATTATGCTAGAGAAAACATTTAATGGTTACTATGCATAAGGCACATAGTAACACATTATCACAGTCCATATCTTTTTGTCTGTAATTTTCATAGAAACTTGGGAAGTAGACAGAACATCACATTGTATAGATGAGAAAAATAGGGGCTCACCAGGTATAATTACATTATTAAAGTTACACAAGAATGAAACTGAGAGTCAATCCCAATAGTCTACATTAAGGCCTATACTTATACTATTTTCTTCTTAGGGACCATTCTCTCATTACTTTGTTTTAGTGCATATTTTGTCTTCTTGATTATATCTTAAGTTTGAGTAACTCAGTCTGAGCAGAATCTTCATAGAGCTAGCCACAGTACAGATTAACATTTACATATCTTCTTAGCTAACATTCCTCCATTTGATTTTTGTTGTTAATAGTTACTATAGTTCATGTATATTAAAGAGTAATGTGCTAATCTAACAATGATGATAAAGTAATTCATGGTTCAATTATCCTTTCTGCATCTCCTGTGGATTGACCTCAAGTTCTCCTGGATGCTCATACACATAAACTCTACCATTGATGGAATTTTGAGATGATGGAAAATATCACCTTATTTACACTGCATAGTAATAGCTTAAGTTAACATAGTTTCATCTTGTTTTAAAGGAATCTTCTAGTTTGTTATCATTTCACTGGCCAAGTGCAAATGCGGAAATCTTTTTTTCCAAATTATGCTGCTTATTTATGCAGACAAACCACATCTAGTTGCTTTCTAGAAAAAGCACAAATTTACGCTGTTTTCCAAACAGTAGTAGTCTAGCACAACAAATGACATCACACACTTCAGATCTGTCAGTGTTTCTGTAATTGACTGGTAGCCCAAAATACTTGAACATCTTTTAAAATTGAAGAGCAATGCCAATCAGTTTGAAAATTTGTTGAATTCCTCATATTTGTGGTTTATGTGATTGATGATTTATTGCAATTCTTTTTTCTATGAGTATGTTTTATTCTCTTACTGTTAAGAATATCTGCCGCTGAAGCTATTATCTTCCCTTCAAATATACCCGTCTTTGTTTTCATTGAGAATTCTCCAGAGCCACCCAACCTAAGATCACCTTATTCCCTTTGAAACGGCTATGAGTTCACAATGTGTTCCTATTTCTGCTCCCAAGCCCTCTCAAATGTCCGTCCTCATCTCCATTCCATTATTGCTGTAACAGACCTAGCATTCCTCTTTACCTTAGTCTCCAAGCTTGCCTCCCTGACTTCTATTAACTTCCTTTACATTTTCTACTTATTAAAACTTCATCGAAGCTATGGAACGCTATTTAATTCATGTGTTCCTGTATAAGAGTTCCTGATACTCGTTGGTTTGCGGTCTACCTATCCTCTACAGTACTTCCCCTTACCATCCTCCATATCTAATCCCTGCTCCAGGCATGCAAATTGTACTTAGCCGTTCTTCATCGTTGCCATGTTGGCTAAGCCTCATTTTGTTGTTAATTAGGCCGCAATTGTCTAAAAAGAAGAAATCACCCTTAATTTATTCTACCTTTCTCTTTCCTGACACCATCACCAAAGATCACCAAAGGTGTCTTATTCTTGTTTGAATGGTTTTATCCCTCATTTCTGTCACCTATCAGGCTTCTATTCCATTCCACACTGTGCTGTTTTTTTTTCTAGTAGAACATTTCTTGAAATGGGAGGAAACGGAACCTATGTCTCATTTGCAATTTTATTCAATTATCCAAGTTAGATCCAGCTACGTGTAAAGTGTTTAATCAGTGGGTAGATGGGCTGATAGGTTCCTATCTGAAATAGGTGCACCCATTTTTTCTATAAAATACTTTTTCTGTATCTGAATATTCTACAAAATAAATATCCTTAAATCAGTTTAAGCATTTCACATATGCAATAGTAATTCTCATTCTACTTAATGGTAAATATCTTTTAGGACACTTCTGAAGATGATCTTTTCTTTGTATTCTGCATAAAGAGCTCATAATATTTTGTATTCATTTCCACATGGACGGATAATTTAAGCATGTTATCATTGTCTAATTGGCTTTATATGAAAGTATAAATTCAGTATCACTGGCTTTATATTATTTTCAATTAATTATAATTCAAAATGTGTTTGGTACAAGGTATAGAGGTGCATGCTTATATTCCCAGCACTTGGGAGGCTAATGGAGGAAGATCCTGAGTTCAAGACCTTCCTGGGCTACATTAGGAGTCTGTTTCGAAATATCAAAACAAAGAAAATTGGTAATAGGAAATAACACAGATAAATTTAACCTTCTCAGCCACATTTCCTCATTTATATTCTTCAAACAAAAGAAATCTGTTCTTCAGATTTCTTTCTTTATCTCCAACTATCACGCATTCATTCTTAAAACTTGAATTCTCTTAGTTTATCAAAATCCTGGAAAATATTTATGGATAGTAGATACTTCTATAAGTAAGACATTATGATTCATGACATTGTATACACACTGCTAAAATAGCAAGGTTCTATTCCAACAATTAGTTCTTTATTTTTGTGCTTAAAATGTACCATGTCAGTGCAATACTAAAGCCTTTCCCCAGAGCAGCAAGCTTTCCTATACAACAAATCTCACTCCAAGTTCTTACTATTGATAGCACATATTTAGTTACAAGATGTGCATGTAATAATAAAATATTGATTTGTGACTTGAGGCTTAGTAAATATTTAATAATTTGGTATAGCAAATATTTATCATCAGGAGAAAGAAATGATTAGAAAATAATAAACTTGAAAATATAAAATTAATCATGAGTAATATAAGGTAGCAATATTTGGCTTCACTTTAGGTATCAACCAGGGGAACTGATTTATGATTTTTCCATATAGAAAGCCAAATAGATTAAAAAGTAAAAGAATCTATTAAGTTCCTCCTACATTGTGCAGAATTTAAAGTGTTATTAATCTTCCATATTACTGTGGTTTCTATAGCAACCTGAAAAATCTTGTTAAAATAAATTCCCCAACAGTTGTTTGTATTGTCCCAGAAAAAAATAGATGAAAGAAAGTGCAGTGTATCTGAAGATTGTGGAAATCAGGTTTTTAAAGACATGTTTCATGGGCACATTTTGGTTTGCAGAAAAGTATGTTCAAAACAACCAAGATGAATGCTAAAAGTTGTAGGCAAAAGTTTTAGGAGGAAAAGTATATCTGCATTATCTTAACCCCCACATCTGGGATTTTAGCAACCACAGAGTGAAAACAGTTATTTTTACAGTAGAGAAATATAAGGTACCAAGGCAAAGAACAACACTAAAAAGACATACAAACATCAATGTCTCCAGAGGCATATTGCTCTGGGTAGGGAGGGCCACTTCTGGAATGTTTTTGCAAACATGTAATCTCAATCTCATCATGAGAAAACCTCATGTGAGAAACCCACATTGAAAGATAGCCTACATGGTTCCTCAAAAGACTAAACATAGAGCTCCCCTATGACCCAGCAATTCCACTACTTAGCATTTACCCAATCGTCCAAATACAAGGACATACTAAACTCACCAGCACAATGTTCATTGCAGCACTATTTCCCATAGCAAAGTTATGGAACCAACCCAGATGCCCCTCAGTAGATGAATGAATCAAGAAGATGTGCTATTTATACACAATGGAACTCTATGCTACTGTCAGAAAGAATGACATTGCCCCATTTGTAAGGAAATGGAAAGACTTGGAAAAAATCATATTAAGTGAAGTAAGCCAGACCCAAAGGAATATAGGCTCAATGGTTTTCCTTATTTGTAATAATTAGTACATAACTTGGACTCTCCTAGCAGAGGATTATAATAGCTCAAAACCTAGATACATAAAACTATATAGGATGAGGCTAAATGAAAGGACCTCCAGCATATGGAAACAAGAGCTCTATAATGAGTGAATGTTTTTCTTAATGTACATTATTTCTCATCTCTTTTGTTATCCCTTGGTTATTCTCATATTGTAAAAGTATCTTATCTTGTTATCTGGTATATTGTACATATGTTCATTTATTTGAAAGAATAGGAAAGGGATAGGGAAAAACAAAATGAGGGGAGGGAGTGGAGGGAGGAAAATGGGGACAAAACATGAGAAGGGGTATCAATGTGTGTGAAGTAATGTGCCTTCTATCTGACAAATATAACTGTAACCCTCTATCAATTACAATAATAAAAAAGAAAGCCTACAGAATAACTGATGAATATGGGTCCAAACTGTGTCTAGTACCCAAGTACTAAGAAAGACATCAGAAATAAATGTAATGTGGTATCCTAAAATGATTTAATTTCAGAATAATAGTATTAATGGAAAACTCTGGAGCCTACATCAAGTGTGTAGTTTGGCTCATAGTTTTAAACCATTGTTTCTTTGATAGTGAAAATGGAAGATTTTAACAGGAGAAGTAGAAGCAGAAGACACACCATAGCACACCCCACTATCTCCGTAAATTTTCTGTGAATCTGAAGTTGTTGAAGAAAACTTCTATTTGCACCATGTTTGGATTATATCATAAAGTCCATAACCAAGTATTGCTATAATTAATGAACATATCCATAGCATTAATGGTATGTCCTTTTTAATAATTAAGAAAACAATGATCAGTTTGTCAATATTCAAAGAGCAGGGTTTTTTTTGTCTGAACCTACAGGAAGCTTTGGGACATACTGCCATATTTCTAGGAGTTAGCACAGGGTGGAAAGGTAGAGACAACTCTTAGAAAATTGGTATGGTGAGCAAACACTTGTGTTTATTCTTCAGCTGACAGCACTCATTGGGAGATTACTGTTCTAACTTGAGTTCAGGTTGATTCTGTTGTTTTGTTTAGTTTTGGATTTTTTTGAGTAACTCTATACAGCCGGCGGGCGTGTGTCTTCTGCCCGTGCAACCTGCTGGCCACGGCGGTCCCCGCCCCACCCCGGGTTTCCCAGTCCCTGCCCGCGTGCTCCGGGGTGTCGTGTGCCCACCCCGCCCCCGATGAGGTGTCTATGGTATGAGTGATATAGCCTCAAAACATATGTCAGTTGGTACTTTTTATGTATTGAGCTTAAAAAAATACCCAGGGATAACACAACAGATTGATTTCCCAATGTATTTTATTATCAGGCCACCAAAGCCTTGGAGCAAAGATGATGTAACTTAGGAAAAGGAAAATATTTTTTACATCTCTGGACTTCTTTCTTTGCTTAGAAATATCATGAGCAATTATCTTCATAGTGTCATACTGAGTAGGCTGGGATGGGACTACAATGTATATCAAATAACTACCACTGATACCAAATACTCATGGCTCATTCCTGTAATCCTAGCTACTATGGAGGCTGATTTTAAGGATCATTATTTGAAGCCAGCCAGGGCAGAGAAAGCCAAGAGATTCCTATCACCAATTAATGAGCAAAAAGCCAGAAGCCAAAGTATAGCAGAAGGTTGCCAGCCTCAAGGGAAAAAGCCAAGTGAGAGTGCAGGGCTTTGAATTCAGACTTCCATACCAGCATGTGCACATTCACACAGAACTGGCATTTTAAAAAATGTATTTATGTATAAATAAGGCATGTACATACACTGAAGCACTCATAGCTCCAGTATCATCTTATAGCACAAACTAGATCTGAATACGCATTTGAAAACTGTATTTCAGACGGGAGTATGAAGTCTTAAAATTCAGTACGTATCCTACAAGTTAATGAAATGGAGGGACAGGGTAGCCTTGGGAGAGATAGGAAGAATGATAAAAGGGGTGGATTTGGTTCAAAGCCATTGTATCCATAAACTGCTTCGTAGAATGACAACTTCTTTGCAAAGCCACTTAAACATAATAAAAATAAGATTTGGAAAAGAAAATCATAATTTGTTATTTAAATGGACAGTACTGGTATGGTTGCTTGATTCTGTAATCTTGGCTAATAGGGAGGCTGAGTCACAAGGATTACAAATTTGAGGCTAAGCTAAGCAACTTAATTGGACTTTGTCTCAAAACGCAAGTACAAAAATAGTTGTGAATATGAACTCCACAACATTTGCCTGGAATGCAGGAGGAGATCCTAACTTTAATTCTAATTACTAAAGAAAAAGAACGTTACAGATCAAACTTAAAATGTTAATATTTTCACTGGTTATTTCATGTATGAACATGAATATTAACCACCTTGTTCTCCATTCTTTGCCCTCTGATCACACAGACCACTTACCTATGGTGATTCCAAAGACCCATCTGAAATATCTGTTCTCTTATTGGACACAACAGATTATGGGATGGATTAAGCTGGGTTGGAAAATTTACAATACCATCTCAATAACTTCACGGTTCTGCGAAGACACTTTTCTAAAGGCATTTTCTTTTAATACTTCAAAAGTCAATAACTACATTTCAGATGGAGGCAGGAAAGGAATCTCTAATAGCGGTGCTATCTTTGTAGGTAGATATATATAGAGAGATTTATAAATACAAAGATGAAAGGGAAGCCCGGCCTTGCTTAATTCACACCCTCAGTAATCTTTATGTGTAAAGATTTTCAACTCAAGAGTAAATAAAGAAAGGAGTGAAATGCTGGATTTGAGGAAGAGGGGCTCAGGAGCACAGAACTAGTTTCAATACTCTCATGCCATGTAAATGGAAATGCTTTTTCTCAAAATCAGATTTACAGGCTCACCCACCATGACAGGTTCACAGTGACCTGTTATCCCATAAAATATTTTGTTAGCCATCCAAATACACAGGAGCTTTTTTTAAAAAAAATATTAGGTTTGAAGAAAATGAAAGATTGTTGAAGTCTTCATTTTAGTTCTTTAGTAAGGTGTAAAAAGGGCTGGGAGTTTTGGCCTAGTGCTAGAATGATTGCCTGGCCTGCACCAAAACCTCGGTTTATTCCTCAGTACCACATATACAGAAAAAGCCAGAAAGTGGTAGAGCATTAGTCTTGAGAGAGCCCAAGGACAGCACTCAGGCCCTGAGTTCGAGTCCCGGGACTGGCAAAAAGAAAGTATAAATAATAAGGTCTAAATATAAGCCACCCCCCCAACCTTCTATGTACAGAGCAATATAAAGGAACAAAGCAGTGTTATTCCAAGATGGCATTGTGAAAATGTGTGATACTTCTTTTCTCTCTTTCTTCATGATCAGGATTGCATCAGTCAGTTCATTGGTTCTCTTTACGACACTGGTCTTCCTAGCATATCACCAACCTGTTATAGTTATAATCAGCCTTAATAAGAACCCAGGAACAAACTGAGGACTACTTTCAAGGTACATCCTTGAAGGTCTTTCCTATTTGAAAATAGATGAATTTTCTTGCGCATCAACTGAAGCATTCTATTGGGAGGTTACTCAAACTCATCTATAAGCTTTCAATTTTTATCTCATACTCATTTGGGAAGGCTTTAGAAACTAACAAGAAAGAAAACTAGCAAATCCTTACTGGAAATCCTAATCCTTACTAATTTCCTTTAATTTTACTAGAACATAAATAAGCCGAACTTAGAAAAATATGCTTTTTGGTTACCTTATATCTGAATGATCTTTATTAGGAAAGGCAAGATCTCTTTCATAAATGGAACAAAATACAGTTGGGATCAATCAAAATTGCATTAGTAAATCATGTTTTGAAAGTCAGTCTCATCCTCATCTTCTGATTGTTCTATTTTATTGTTAATCTGTGATATACAACACGCTAGGAGTTGTATATGTTCACAGCAATATAATGCACTGTTTTTAACTTGTTCTGGATTTATCTTTTCAAGGTCAAAGCATTCCAATCTGCCTAAGAAACTACTTGGTGGAGATCATTTTTTCAAAAATTCCATATCTTCTTAATTCCCATGCATGTTTAAAATTCTAATCAGAATGTGAAAAGCCACATTTAAAAGCGATAAAATGGAGAGAAGCAAAAGCTTTCATCTGCCACTATGTCGTTCCTATTTATTTTATGACACATTAACAAAAAGCCTATTTTCCCCATCTCATCAAATGTGTCAGCAATAATGACCTGATATTAAGAATTAAGGGGAGGGGTTTTTTTGTTTGTTTGTTTCCTTTTCTCTGTTCCTTCTATATTCTTTGGGTACTGTGAGTTACTCTACTGGGGCAGTACTTAGACAAATACTCTCATCCCTTCTCATCAGTCAGCTCTTTCATGTTAGTACAACTTGAAAGTACCATGATCAATCATTGTTTCTTCAGCTGCCAGCCAAAATGTTCATTTTGTGAATACTGAACCAGCATTCCAATCAAGGACAATAGAGAAGTCTCATAGTTAATTTTAAATGCTCGATCTGGAAGAGATAAAACTCTGTAAAGGGGTTTCATAAGTGGGAAATGTTAAGTCATCTGTGCCTCTGCTACTAGTATTGAAACATTGAAAAGGAAAATAACAAACAAGGTAAGGGAAATAAACATTAGCTTGCTGCATGTCCTGAAAGCAATAGCTCCCACAGACTATGTTGTAGGCTACGTGAACGGCTTTTTTCATCACAGGAAAATGCACATTTAAAAGGCAATCCAGCTGGGCACTGGTGGTTCATGCCTGTAATGCTAGTTATTTGCTAATTATTCAGGAGTCTGACATCTGAGGATTGCAGTTGAAGTCTGCCCAAGCAGGAAAGTCCAGGAGACTCCTATCACCAATTAACCACCAAAAATTCAAAAATGGAGCTGTGGTTCAAGCGGTAGAGCACAAGCCTTGAGCAATAAGCCCCTGGGACAGCACCTAATCCATGAGTTCAGGACCAGCACAAAAACAAAAACAAACATTAAAACAACAAAAATCCATCCAAAAGAGTAAAAACATCTGAATAAGGAATAGATAAAGCCCTGAGGAATAAAGTTAAAGTAAGAAAATACTGAATGAGGATATGGTAAAGAGCAAATACCTGGTAATAAAAAAAATCTACCTAAACTAATTCTACCTAACCAATTACATAGGAGGTATCAAGATTAGAGCTGGCAAAATATAGCCATATCTGGCATTGAGAGTTGGGTATTAACTAGCCTGTTTTGGCTGCCTCCTTGCTTCTTCTAGGTTCTCTTCAGGATACAATCATGTCCCTTCTGCTCATTGTGGGGGGACTGTTGCATTTCTTCCTATCTACACTTGGTACAAAGGGCAAAGTAAATCAGCAAATAAGCAAACACATGACTACAAACAGAACATCATAATGGTTTGTGCTCCAGAAATACATGCTGAGTAAATGAACTGTGATATTTCTACAACTTAAAAAAATAGTTCTACTACCATTAACTACCAAAGGAAAATATGGAAAAGGAAAAGGACAGTAAGTAGGATCAAATTTTTGCATTATTAACTCAACTTGATATAGTTTGCTTATTTCTAAAAGTGCAGATATAATAGTAACTTAAAAGTGTATTTCATGGGCCGGGAGTTTCGCCTAGTGGTTAAAGTGCTTGCCTAGCATGAGCGAAGACCTGGGTTCGATTCCTTGGTACCACATACATACAAAAAAGCTGGAAGTGGTGCTGAGGCTCAAGTGGTAGAGCTCTAGCCTTGAGAAAGGCCAAGGACAGTGCTCAGGCCCTGAGCTCAAGCCCAGGACTGGCAAAAAAAAAAGTGTATTTCATGGCATTGCATTTTAGACTTTGAGGAATAAAAATAAAAGTGTGTATTGAGTAAAGATTTTATAGTACTTTTAAGTAGGAGATATTAGGTATAAACATATAAATGGCTACATAAATACAATGACACTCCTAATATTCATATAGTTGACTAAGAAAAACAAAAGATATTAGGAATTTGAAAGGGGACTGGATTTCCTAACTTTGTCTCCTACATTTACATGTTGTGTCAGCTAGGTTAGTTATTTTACTTCTTTGAGTCGTTTTTCTCTTTCATTGGAAAAGTTAATATACAATTGGAACTAACTGGGTGAACCTCTACATTAACTGCCACAGATAAGACATTTGATATAAACAACAAAAATTCTTGAAACTATTTGTTTTTGTGGTCTTTCACAATCTTCTCAGTTTGTTTACTGAAGTAATTCATTCTAAGTCTTAGAGCAGTCTGGTTAAAACAGAAAAGTCAGGATGGTTAATTTTTCTCTAATCTTTAGAATTTAGAGTCAGAATCTATGAAGTTTCATTTTATGTGGTTAAGTTCAAGCTGAGAAAAAGCCCACCAAACCAATTTCATCAAAGAAACAGCAGATTTGATTAGAAGAAAATGTAGGTTACATGCTTTGTCTTACTGACTTTGTGGTTGAATGAAAGAATTCCTTATCCTCAATCTTCATCTATAATCCTAGAAATTTTCCACAGAACAGAAACAATCATCAAAGGGCAAATAAGAACTTGTATTTCTCCATTTAGTAATTCAATCTTTAAAAATTAATTGCTGTATATTTCCCTATTAGGAAATTTAAATCCTGGGGACTGCTCCTAACTGATTGTACTAAAATTCCCTTTTCCCATACTCATGTCAGCTTCATGCAAATGGATCTGAGAGTGCCTTTAGAATAAAACCAGCTGGAGTCTCTGCACTTATTTATGAGTCCAGTTTTCTAGGCTTAATTTTGATTTATAACTATTGAAATTACATCAGGCATTTTCACTGCTTCAAAAAGTGGCTCTGATTTTACCATTGTATGAGAGAGACTGGAATTATTTACCAACATATTGAGTTAGGAACATTTCCTCTCGGTACAGGCAAAATCTATAATGTGCCTAATAATTTATTATTTTTAGTGTGTGTGTGTGTGTGTGTGTGTGTGTGCAAATACTAGGTCTTGAACTTAGCCTGGATGCTTTCTCTTAGCTTTTTTATTCAAGGCTACCACGTAGACCCCAGTTCTGCTTTTCACCTTTGGGTTGTTAGTTTCAGATGAGTTTTATAGACTTTTCTGCCTGGGATGGCTATGAACCATGATCCTTAGAACTCAGCCCCCAATGGAGCAAAGATTACAATTATGAATCACCAGTGTCTAACTTAGAATATATCTTTATGTCCATGTTGTACTTGAATTTCTAAGTATGTGATTGTGTTATCTCCAACAGCTGTGAGTATTAGATTTTTCAAATCCAACTAGAAGGAATCAAATTACTTATTTTCCACCTTTACTAAGTGACTTCAAGGTTATAGCTATTAAGGGTTTCAGATAAACATTTGACATGCCATCTGGTGGCAGTGCGCAAAGGATATACACAAATATCCTTGCTTTATATTCATGCTGTCTTCACTACAGGTAATCCTCACCCAGTGACATCCTGTTAAGGAGAGCAACAAGTCTTTTGCTTGTAGCCAAAGTCAGTATTCTATTTACCAGATACCAAATTCACAGGAGATTAGTTAAAGATGTTTTGTTTTGGGAAAGGAAGTGGAACATACATAGACCAATTGCTTGCATTTTTTCTCCTAGCAATAACTATAATTACTTAATTAATGGTAAATTGTAATTAATAAAAAGTAAAAGTTATAGGGGACCAAGACATGTGAAAGGGTATCAATGTATGGGAATTAATGCACCATCTATCTGGCAAATATCATGTAACCCTTCTATTAATTACAATAAAAAATATATGAAAAAAGTAAAAGTTGTACAAAAAGTGAAAGTCAACTTTGACTAATAAAATATTCTAAATATGATAGTTTTCAAGAGTTCTGAGACATTGTAAATATTAGTCAACACTGTGGAACTTTTATACCATCTGCTCCCTAAGAGTATAATGGTCCCCTTGGATCCTAATATAGCTGCCCTTATGCAGCTCTTGAAATGTCTTTTTATTTTGCCAGTCCTTTTACTCAGGGCCTAAGCACTGTCCTTGGGCTTTCTCAAGGCTAGAGCTCTACCACTTGAACCACAGCACTACTTCCGGCTTTTTCTATATCATGCTGGCTTCATGCATGCTAGGCAAGCACTCTACCAAAAGGCCAAATTCCAGGCCCTTGAAATCTCTATTTTGTGCAGACTATTTTTTTTTTGGTTGGTCATGGGCATAAACTCTCGGCCTAGGTTCTGTCCCTGAGCTCTTCAGCTCAAGGCTAGCACTCTACTACTTGAGTCCTGGGTTCCTATGAATATAACTTTTTGTGATTAAAGTCACTTGAAGATGTAGTTAATATTATGGATGTGAAAATAAGAAGAGGATCCCACTCTAGTGGGACCCATCTAATGGCACAAAACAGAGAAATGTTTGTGGAGTTCAGAGAGATTCAGAAGGCTATGGAATCAGAGAGATGTAAAGTATAAGAGGATGTTGACTTGTTCATGAGGGCAGGTATGAGAAAGGACATGAAAAGAAAGGAGGGAAAGTAATATGCAGCTACTGATGATTGCCAACAAGAGTGTAGACCTCAAGGTTTAAGTAGACCTTAGGGCCTGAAAGGAACTAAATTTAATCATAAGCTGAATGACGACACAAACTAATATCCACTCCTCATCTCCAGGATGGAACAGCTTTGCCACCATCTTGGTACCAAGAAAGGACCCACCTTAGACATACTGTACCCAGACTTCTGAGAGTGCGGTAATATATTGGTATTGCTTTAAGATATGTTTGTGGACATTTTTATATTAAAAAGCAGGAAAGTAATACATGGTATGTCCTGTCCATAGTATATTATATTCTTGTTTTCCTTATATCAAAGAAAAACAGCCTGTGCTCTAAACTCTACATGCATTCTTCCAGTCATTTTTTTCTGCTTTCTTTGGTATACCAGTTACACAGATAGTAGGTACATTCTGTGATTAACAAATACAGGCAGTACTTATCATTTAAAAGAATCATTGTTTCCTCACATTTTCTAAAGTATCCTTGAGTATGTCTTTACAATGACTTCTTCATGCTTAAACATTTTGTTTTGGTAAAGTTAGAAGTAGATCCAAAGGAATGACCAAACCTGAAGGCATTTAAGCCATTAATAGCATCAAATGACATTGCTCCTCCTATGCAGATTTTGGGAATGTAACAAGCTCTGATATTCAGGTGAGCCTCATGTAATTTAGTTGTCAAAGAGATGAAGCACAACCCTTTTATTTAATTTATATAAAATCAGTATCGACTTGACTGTGTCCTTTGCCAGGCCAATGGCAATTTTTCCCGGACAAGATAGTTGGTAAATGGTGGAGCCAAACAAAGAATAAAAGACTTCAGGGGAGATAAAGGTAAGATCAAAGGTTCCCTGGGACTCCTAAGTTTAAGCCATGTTTTACCTGCTATTAAGCTCAAAGTTTCTGTGACCTTGCAATACCAATAATAACAGCACCAACTTGAAAAGTCCTTGGAATCCTCCTATTGCAGATACCATTAACTAAGTGCTAGCAGAAAACAGATTTTATTCTCCCTGTATGTCAATTTGTTGGGTAGATCTTGGAATTTAAAAGCAAAGATTGACAAAATGTATTGATCTTTCAGTCTCTTTAGAGAAAAAATATTCAAGAATAAATTTGTATTTTGATGCTTAAACTAAAAGGTACCTGAAGAGCAAGACTCAAGCTAAAAATCGTCTCTCAAATTGTCCAAACCTACCCCTTCCAGTATATTACAGAGAAGAATAAAACCTGGTCCTAACTAAAGATGGCTATTTAAAGCCCAAATCTCACTAAATTAGTGCTAAATAAACACTTCTTCCTATAGGTAAACTGTCTCAAAGTTATTCATCATAACTGGTATTGCAAAAGAATTTTTTTGGAATAAGGGGCATTTCTAACATCTATAAGGTTTTCTTTTGTATGAAAATACACAGAGAAAAGTTTTTCTCTCATCATTTTTTTATCAGTCCAGGTTTCTTTTTTTTCTTGCCTTACTACCATCCCTTATAATATATATATTTATATATATATTACATATATGCATGTATACATATATTCATATATATTATAGTTATTACTATTACTTTCCAGATCTTCAAACACATAAAATTATCTCCAAATGTATTATTGTCATCTTTTTCCAAAGGGAAAGGAAGGCATCAGTAGCTCACATCTGTAATCCTAGTTCAGTAGGCTAAGATCTGAGGATCATAGTTCAAAGCCAGCCCAGGCTTGAAAGCCCACGAGATTTTTTTTCTTTTTTTTTTTTTTTGCAAGTCCTGGGCTTGGGCTCAGGGCCTGAGCACTGTCCCTGGATTTTCTCAAGGCTAGGGCTCTACCACTTGAGCCACAGCACCACTTCTGGCTTTTTTTTTTGCTACATATGTGGTACTGAGGAAGCAAACCCGGGTCTTCATGCATGCTAGACAAGCACTCTACCACTAGGCCAAACTCCCAGCCCCAGATATTTTAATTGTGTGTGTGGTTTTTTTTTGTTGTTGTTTTTGCCAGTCCTGGGCTTATGCTCAGGGCCTGAGCACTGTCCTTGGATTTTTCTCAAGGCTAGAGCTCTACCACTTGAGCCTCAGCACCACTTCTGGCTTTTTCTAAGTATGTGGTACTAAGGAATCAAACCTGGGTCTTCGTGCAAGCTAGGCAAGCACTCTACCACTAGGCCAAACTCCCGGCCCCCCATGAGATTCTTATTTCCAGTTAACCACCAGATAATTGGAAGTGGTGCTGTGGCTCAAGGGTTCGAGTTTTAGCCTTGAGGTGAAGATTTCAGGGACAGCACCCAGGCCTAGAATTCAAGCACCACAACTGACACAAGAAAAAAAAAGTAAGGATGGCAGTTGTTAGGACAATTGCAGAGATTAGGATTCTTAGGTTCAAAAAAATTAAAGAAACTTTCTTCGGTGCCTCTTCAATGATTGAATGCCTCCAGTAAGTCATTAAACCCTGAAGGGAGGAGAACACGATTTTTGCTACCTACCTACCTACCTAATTCTGCTTGATATTACAGTTATACATCTTCCACTTAGAATTTGCATACTGACTGCTCAATCATTTCTACAGAATCTCTCAAAGGATCTCAAGACTTGGTCATGTTTGGATTGTGATATATCTGACAAATAGTTAACATAAAACAAATAATTGCTAATAATGTCTTCAACTGTATAACCAGTGATGGAAAATGATAACTACATTTCCAGAATTCTTTAATCTAGTTTTAAAAAGCCTACACCACAGAAAAAGAAAGCCTAATATTATCTTGAAAAAAAGCACCACCTGGTTCCATGACTTTTAGAAAAGGACACATTCTTAGAAACTTACCAAGTCAATGGTGCTGTGGCCCAAGTGGCAGAGCACTAGCTTTGAGCTGAATTACTCAGGGACAGTGCCCAGGCCACGAGTTCAAGCCCTACGACTGGCAAAACAGAAAAAGAAAAAAAAACAAAAACAAAAGAAAACTCACCATGTCCACTACCATTTTGCACAAGCACTAAAATATGAGGAAAGCCACTAGGTCAGTGCTTCTCAAACATACTGTGCATGGAACTTATTTTTCTATTAACATGAAGCCATCCTAGAAGTCATCTTTGTGAATCATTCTACAGTTAAAACTGTCACCAAATATATTTGTCACGAAGGGTACTTCACACTTAAAAGTATTTTTTTTCAATTGTATCCTTTATGGCTTATAGCACAGACAACAAGAAACATCTGAGAAAACTACAAGCATAGCCAATTCACAAGCTCCACAGAATTATATAGTATAACAGACATGGTTATTTTTCTCTGTGTAATCTATACACATATAGACTTACTGAATTTATGATGATTTAACCTCTATTTTTTCAGACTAATGAATTTTAACCAGTATTTCATATATTTTTCCACAAAACATCCCTTAGGATGAAATCATGCATTCATGTATTGATATTTTACCTATTTATCCACAGATAAATTCACCAGAATATACCATAACCAATATGTTTTACTTGGTGAATAGCACTGTCTTTATGCAACGTACCATATAAAAGTAATATTTATTTATTATCCAAGTTATAATTATTTCCTAAATTTTGAAAATTGTCATTAATTTCTTCTCCAGAATTCCCTATTTTTTTTTGTCTAATGCCTCTATCAAACCAAGTTAATTCCCTCCACTCCCCAGTTGTAAAAAGGTATAGTAAAGAGATGCCTAAGTCTACACTAAAATGAGAAAAAAATTTAAAAGAAGAAGAAAACAAAGACCAACAGTCTCAATCAATATTCTCAAATATTGTGTTAAATCTCTTTATTACAGTTCAGATTGCTCATTTCATTTATTTGTACATAAGGTAGATTTTGCAGCACAGCAAACTAATAATAAGAGATAAATCTTCACAAGGACAGTTTTATGAACAGTGGCTCTTCCATGTAGATGATGAAAGAAAAGCACACAAAACTCCTAAGAGTGAGGATAGACTAGGGGGACAGGAGGAAGACTCAAGTGTACCTGTCAAGAAATTAATCATGTTTTACGCTGCAGGTGAGGATTTTCTGAAGATGGCTACAGTCGTGCATTAGGTTGATTGACTTCTGGACCACAAAGTCTGAAATATCCAGATGGCAGCTCAAGGAATGGGAAAATTGTGGTGCAATAATCAATTTCCAGAAAGGAGGAAAAATAAAGGTAATTTCAAATTGTGTCATACAATTTTGTGAAAGCCTTCTCATAGGGATTGGTTTCATTTGAAAATGAAAATGATTTGTGTTGTTACTAAAATGATAACTTATGAGGAACATTTATTCATCACATATGTGTCTATAAAACACAAACCTCCCATGAAATGATGATTCCTAGCATAATTCTATTATAACTCATAGGTAAATAATTTCTAATGTGCAATAGAATGGTATTTTGATAAAGATATCCAGGTTGTGGAACTTGACCTCTGGACCTGGGTGTTGTCCATGAGCTCTTCAGCCTACCATCTATCAACCTACCATTGAGCCAAGCCCCATTTCATACTTTTCTAGAGGGTAATTGGAGCTAAGAGTCTCAGATCCTTTTGTTCCCAGGCTGGCTTTGAACCTTGATCCTCAGACTCCTGAGAAGCTAGTACTACAGGTGTGAGCCCACAGGTCCAGCTCAATAGAAAATTTAAAAGTCACATTTTGTTTTTTCAAGCCTGCTTGATTTACAGTGTTAATAACCTAAACTTCTAGTGTGTGTGCATGTTTGTGCGTGTGTGCGCGCGCGCGTGTGTGTGTGTGTGTGTGTGTGCTTTTTTTTTTTTTGCTCAAGGATAGATCAAGAAGCTTGAGCCACAGCTCTACTCCCAAATCTAATTTCTCATTTAATTCATCCTATTCTTTCTGCCTCTGCTTCCACCTCTTCCAACTTTCTTCTTCTTCCTCTCCTCCTCCTCCTCTTTCTCTCCTTTCCTTCTCTTCTTTTGTTTTTTTTAAAGAGTCTCTTTCTGTTATTCAGAATGGCTTCCAGTTGATTCCTGGGCTTAAAAGAACCACCTGTCTTAATCAACTGTATATCTGGGATTCAGGTATGTGCCATCATGCCTGACAGGTGGTCCTTTAAGCTCTATTTTATTCATAGAAATTAGTGAATAAATCCAATCCTTTCAGTGGATTGCATTGAACCAGACAGATAGTATCAACAGTAATAATAAATTAATCAGGTGATTGAGTAGTTTATGGTAAGGATGGTATGTGAGGTTTTACACTGGGACTGGTCTTAATTAACAGTATATTCTTGAAACTGTCCTAAAAATTGAATAAATTGGAGATTTCCCACTTGGTAAACAAACTCTTTTGAAAACATTACTCAAGATGAACATTTATTTTAAAAGCAATGTTCACAAACAATAAACAATAAATGTGGTCCAAACCCTCCTAATCCTAAAATAAATCTTTGGATCTTGGATTTCTGGAAAGTGAGACAATAATTTGGATATGTTCTGGCATAGTCATCTCCAATACATTTTTCCCTCCTTTGATTGTTGTTGGGTTTAAGTTTAGGACCTCAGTGTACCTTCCTCTCTAACTCATGTAGTAAATGTGATAAATACTTTTCTAGGAGCTGATTTCTCTGATGTGAGCAGGTGAGTGGGCCAATGTCATAATTCGTCATTCTAAATTAGGGACTTGGAACTTCTGGAGTTTCCAAGACCTAAGATCAATGTACAAGAGGTACAAACTTGGTAGTTTCACCCTCTGTCTAGTTCCGTTTTAATGTAGTATTTACTTTTTTTGAATAAAGCCTGTTTTGGAAAGCACAGATCTTGGAAAATAATTTTCAGATCACAGTGATGACATGTGCAAAGAGACCATTTATCACAGGCTCTGTTAGACTGGGAAATGAACCCAAGTATCCATAAGCCTTGACTTAAGGGTGGCAAAGAAAGACATCATCAAGTGATCTCTACCATGAGAGGATTTTACCCCCTGGTAGAATCAGCATGTAAAACTATCATACTAGCTGGATGCCAGTGGCTCATACTTGTAATCCTAGCTACTCAAGCTGCTGATCGCAGTTCAAAGCTGGACCAGGACAGTCCATGAGACTCATACCACTAATTAACCACCAAAAAAGCTGAAAGAAGAGTTGGGATTCAAGTGGCAGCACTAGTCTTGAGTGCGAAACCTCAGCAGCAACACCAGGCCCTGAATTCAAGTCCTAGGACTGGTGCTCATACAAAATCAGACTGATTAGATGTTGGTGAGAGTCACCAGAGTTGTACAACCCACTGTAAAACTTGTCAAGTACTCTAAAAAAGAAATAAAGCAAATGTAGTATATAGAACTAAGAGGGATCAATGGGGAATGAGGAGAGCCCGTGGCCTGGCTGTGTAGGGCAGAGGCATATAATGCTAGACGAATGTAAAGGGTCTTGGTGGAGGGGTAGAAAGATAGAAAAAAATGGGCAGTAGAATAGAGATAACGTTGGCTAAGGGAACTGGTAGTAAGGAAGTGAAGAAAAACTACCATTCACATACTTGGCTCTGTTTTCTATAACTTGCCAAAAGATTTGAGGCTTGAGAAAATTTCATAAAGCAAAAGAGATAATAGCCACGTAGTGCGGGATTTTGCTTTACAGTCTCTCAAATTTTCCGATTAGCAGCTCTCAAACCCATTTCCACTGAACAGCATGATTCAAAGGGCAGAGGGTGGGCCTTCACTGAAGCAGTAAGCAGGCGGTCAGCCACTGATCAGCTCCTTTTGCCTTTCAGAGAGCAGATTTGGCCATTTCCGCCATCACCATCACCCCAGAGAGGAAAAGCGTGGTGGATTTCAGCAAGCGGTACATGGACTATTCAGTGGGGATTCTCCTCAGGAAGCCTGAAGAGAAAATCAGCATCTTCTCCCTTTTTGCTCCTTTTGATTTTGCTGTGTGGGCCTGCATCGCAGCAGCCATCCCTGTGGTTGGTGTGCTGATATTTGTGTTGAACAGAATACAGGCTGTGAGGGCTCAAAGTGGTACCCAGCCTCGATATCCACTTCTGCTACTCTGCACAGCGCCATCTGGATTGTCTATGGAGCATTTGTTCAGCAAGTTACCTGCCTGAGTCCTGGTGTTTGCCTAGTCCCAGACATCTAAAAAAATTTACCTGTAGTTAGAATTATTAGTTACAGCTGGGTGAGGTGGCTCATGCCTGTAATCCTAGCTACTCAGGAGGCTGAGTTCTGAGGATCAAGGCTCAAAGACCACCCCAGCACAAAAGGACCTGAGACTCTTAACTCCAATTACCCTTCAGAAAATGGGGCTTGGCTCAAGTGGAGGGTTGTAGTCTTGAGCTGAAGAGCTCAGGGACAATGCCCGGGCCAGCTTCAAGCCCCCTGACCCACAAAAGAAAAGAGAAAACAATTCTTAGTTCCAGGTTTGTTTTTAATTTTTACCTTGGTTCTGGGGCTTGAACTCAGGGTCTGGGTGCTGTCCCTGAGTTTCTTTTGCTCAAGGCCAGCACTCTACCACTTAAGCCACAGCTCCTTTTCTAGCATTATTGTAGTTTATTGAAGATAAGAGTCTCATAAACTTTCCTGCAAGGGTGGGCTTTGAACCAGAATCTTCAGATCTCAGCCTCTTGAGTAATTAGGATTGTAGGCGTGAGCCTCTGCCTCCCAGCAGATGCAGTCATTTTAAATGCAATTTCATTCAATCTTTAGGATAGTTAGTTTCTCTAAGCAAGATCAGGTAAAAATTAAATAATAGGACAATAAGAAACTCAATGCTTCAAATCAGCATTCTCCACTTTTGGTAAAATTAACGTCAGAGTTCTGCTCTATAGTCTCTCCACCCTCCCACACATACGATTAGTGGCTATAGACATGAAATTCTGAAGCCTTAACGGGGTGAAAAATATCAGGGTTGCACTGCAAGGCTTTTGGCAGTCCTCTGTCCTTTCCTGAGATGGCAAGTCCCCTATGTGGGAGAGTTCTGGTGAGTTACAGGACTGTGGAAAGAACAAATTGCAAAGTTTTGAATGTGAATCTTGGCCTTGTTTGCACCGTAGCCAAAGCTTTTCATGGTTATGTAAGAATAGACAGGGAGAAGCTTTCTTGTGCTACCACCTAAAGGACCAAGGAGGAATAACTGGTCTCAGAGAGGCAGCTTTTCATTGAAGTTACATGCAGTGATTTCTGAAAATCCCAAGGGAAACAAACAAAAATCATCTAGCCAATAACAAGTGATATGGTATATCTCATTTTTTTCTGGTTTAAAAGGAAACTGGGGAAGCCTCCAGGTTGGAAATAATTCTGTATTTACTGAATTCCTACATCTACTCCATGAGAATCTGAAATTGTCCAAGACACCTTAAGATCATGTTACAGCCATGGCAGAATTTTTTAGCTGTAAGGTCACAAAATTTCAGACTTTATCTTTAGTGTTTTGACTTGTCTGTCTTTTATGGCCTTTCCTAAGACTGGTGGTTTTAGGGGCTTTTTTTGGTGTTTGTTTTTTTTTCACCTAAAAAGATACATCCCAGCTGCCATCACTCTCCAGTTCCCTAAAGCTTGTTTGTGTGGAACAGGTGCCAGCATTGCCCAAGGCTAGGAGTTTGAAGAAGGCACTGTTCACTCTATTCTACCTGCTTCCCACAGGAGGAGAATCTACTGTGAACTCCGTGGCGATGCGAATTGTCATGGGCAGCTGGTGGCTCTTCACCCTTATTGTGTGTTCTTCCTACACGGCTAATCTTGCTGCCTTCCTCACCATGTCCAGAATGGATAACCCCATTAGGTAAGTCTATTCCTCCTTCTCCATCTGTATCTTCTGTGCTAGGAAGCTTCACCAAGAATGGATGGCTGACTGGATGAGGGTAGTTGGTATTGCAGACAGAACTTCTAAGCAGTGACGAGCAGCTTGGATCATTAAATGGATAATGGGGACAGTTAGCTGATGAGAAGGGCTTCACTTCGGTATTGTACTCCTTACACAATTACATAAATGTATACATTCAGGAAATAAGATTAAACAGAACATTCAAACACTGTATGAGACTAATAAATCAAACCATTCAAATTAACCAACTAGATTTCCTCAGACATTTAAACATGGATTGCAGACTCATTTAATCAAAATTTTTTATCAACATTTAGTTAAAATTAATTAAAACCACAAGTCTAATGTATTTTTCAAATCTCCAAACATCTTGAAATTATTTTTAAAAAACATGCCAATTATCACAAGCATTGGGAACATTGTTTTGGTTATGTTTATAAAATCATAACATTATTGATGTTGAGTACTAGACAGAGTTGTCTTCAAGTCATTGATTTCATTTTCTTTGGATATATACATACATATTTATGTATATCAATATACACATATATATATATACATCTATATATACATCAGTATGTGGGGCTACTAAATCATATTCAGCTTTCCTTTTTTTTTTGCTGGTACTAGGACTTGAACTCAAGGCCTTGAGTCCTCTCTTGCTCTTATTTCTTTCCTTCGTTTGTTTGTTCCTTCCTTCCTTCCTTCTCTTCTTTCTTTCTTCCTTTGTCGATTTTTTTGTTCTACTTGAGCCACATCTTTAATTCTGAATTTTTGGTAGTTAATTGGAGATAAGTGTCCCGTAAATTTTCCTGCCTAGTCTGCCATTGAACTTTGATCCTCAGATCTCAGCCTCCTGAATACCTAGGATTAAACTCGTGAGCCACCAATGCCCAGCAAATTTTGGTCTGATGTTTTGCTTTATATCATTTTGCAACCTTCATGTGTGTTACAGTTCTACAATTGAACCATGTAAAATTACATATATATAATTTTATATTATTTAAATAATATACACAAATTATATGTTATATATAAAATGGTGATTTTTTAACAATGTAATATTGTATAGTCTTTATGATATTTATATTTTTTCTCATATAAGATGATGCCAGGGTATCTGCTCAACTTCTCATTCTTCCTACCTTGTTAGTAATGCTTGTTACTAAAATTTTAGACATCGTTTACTCTTTCTTTTATTCTCTTTTAAAGATAATCGATGGCTTCCTTAGCATATATTTTCTTTTTTAATTTTAAATTTTTTTGTGGGTCATAGGGCTTGAACTCTGGGCTTGGGTGCTGATTCTGAGTTCTTCAGCTCAAGGCTACCAGCCTACCCCTTGAGCCTCAGTCTCACTTCCCCTTTTCTAGTGGTTAACTGGACATATGAGTCTCATGGTTTTAGTGCCAGGGCTAGTTTGAACCGAGGTCCTCATGAGATCTCAGCCTTCTGAGTACTAGGATTATAGGCATGAGACACTTTGCCCAGCTATAATTTTAATTTTTTAATGGTATTTATGGGGGTGATGTATAGAGGGGTTACATTCACCATTAACATATATTTTCAGTACTAAAATTATTTTGTTTTATCCATTCATGTTTGCAGTTCTTATTTGGAATATTTTCTGTCTTTGAAAATGAGTTTAAGCCAGGCTCTGGTGGCTCGTGCTTGTAACCCTAGCCATTCAGGAGGCTGTGTTCTGAGACTCAAGATTCAAAGCCAGCCTGCGCAGGAAACACTCCATGAGACCCTTTAAATTTTTTTCATATATTTTTATTGTAATTAATAGAAGGGTTACATTATATTCACCAGATAGAAGATGTATTATTTCACAAACATTGATACCCTTTCTCATGTCTTGGTCCACATTCCCCTCCCCCAACCCCCACCCCTCATCTTGTTTTCCCTTCTTTCTTATCCTATTTCAAATAACCAAATATGCATATATACAATATATCAGATAACAAGGTAAAATACTGTAACAATATGAGATAACCAAGGGACAGCAAAAGAGATGAGAGATAACATAGTACATTAAGGACAACAATCACTCATTATATGGCTTTTGTTTCTATATCCTGGAGGTCCTTTCATTTAGTGTCCTACTATATGGCCTTATGTATCTAGGTTGTGCTCTGTTGTAAATCTCTCCTAGGAGAGCCCAAGGTTTCTACTGATTATGATGAATGAGGGAAACCATTGAGCCTAAGTTCCTTTGAGTCTGGCTTACTTCACTTAATATGATTTTTTCTAAGTCTTTCCATTTCCTTACAAATGGGGGGATGTCATTCTTTCTGACAGCAGCAGAGAATTCAATTGTGTATAAATACCACATCAGTAGCAGCATAGAATTCCATTGCTTATAAATACCACATCTTGTTGATCCACTCATCAACTGAGAGGCATCTGGGTTGGTTCCACATCTTTGCTGTGGTAAATAGTGCTGCAATGAACATCGCTGTGCTAGTGGATTTAGTATGTCCTTGTTTCTGGATGATTGGGTAAATGCCAAGGAGTGGAATTGCTGGGTCATAGGGGAGTTCTATGTTTAATCTTTTGAGGAACTCTCATACTGCTTTCCATAGTGGTTGAACAAATATGCACTCCTACCAACAGTGTAGTAGTGATCCCTCCTGGCCACATCCCCTCCAGCATCTGTTGTTGTTAGATTTCTTGATCTTGGCCATTCCAGTGAGGTTTTGATTTGCATTTTTTTATGGCCAGAGATGTCGAGCATTTGCTCATGTGTCTGTAGGCCATTCTTATTTCTTCTTCATAGACGATTCTCTTTAATCTCTGGCCCATCTTTTAATGGGATGGTTGTTTCTTTGGAGATTAGTTTTGGAGTGATTCAATTTTTTGAGCTGTTGATCTATTTTATATATGAGGCCATTGTCTGTTGTATGGTTAGTGAAGATCTTCTCCCAGTCAGTAGGCTTTCTAGTTAGTTTGCTAGCTATGTCCTTTGCCATACAGAAGCTCTGAGGTTTAATGCAGTCCCATTTATCCAAGCTTTCTTTCATATGTTGTGTTTCTGGGTCCTTATTAATCAAGTTTTGACCTGTGCCAAGAAGACCTAGTGTATCTCCTATTCCTTCTTGTGAAGTTTTCAGTGTATCTGCTTTTACTTTGAGGTCATTGATCCATTTGGTGCAGTGTGACAAAGAAGAATCCAACTTTAGTTTTCTGCAGGTGCTTAACCAGTTCTGCCAGCCCCACTTGTTGAAGAAGCTGTCTTTCTTCCATTCTATTTTTGGCTCCCTTATCTAAGATTAGGTGGCCATAGGTCTGTGGTTTAATATCTGGGTCCTCAGTTCTATTCCATTGTTCTTCAGGCCTGTTCTTGTTCCAGTACCAAGCTGTTTTCATCACTATAGCTCTGTAATAGAGTATAAAGTTTGGTATTGAAATTCCTCCTGTGCTGTTCTTTCTGCTACAAATTGTTTTTGCTATACGGGGTGACTCCATGAGACTCTTATCTCCAACTAAGTGCATAAACATTGAATGTGGCATGGTGGTTCAGTAAGAGAACCAGTGTAACAGCGATATTCACAAGACATTATGTTGGAAATAAACTTTACAACTTGGGAAAGAGCAGGGGAAGGAAAGTGGGAGAAAAACATGGGAAAGTGTATCAATGTTCAAGAAGTAATGTACTCATAACTTTACAAATATAACTGTAATCCTGCTATATATCACCCTGACAATAAAATAAACATTTTAAAAAGTGGTAGAGTGCTAGCCTTGAGCAAAAGAGCTCAGGGGCAATGCCTAAGCACTGAGATGAAGCCCATGGTGATTAAAAAAATAAAACTGTCTGAATGTTTAACACTGTTGTTTAGCCATAGTTCATTCCTTTATTTTGACGCATAACAAGGAGAACAATTACTCAGTTGGAGCACTTTTTCAGTGAGAAATACAGAATTTCTGAAATGGCATCTCTGAAGTGCTTTCTCTCAGCTTTATATGTGAGTTAAAATTTATGTGTATACATTTTGTGTTACATTTTCTCTTAATATGTAGTATTTGTCCCTTTGTCTTCCTTATGCCTATGATACTATGCAATAGCATTTGCTTGTTTCCTGTTTCCTCTCTCCTCCTTTCCCTTCTTTCTCTAATATTCCCCTTTTCTCCCATTCCACTTGTGTGTGTGTGTGTGTGTGTGTGTGTGTGTGTGTGGTTGTGGGGCTTTGACTGAGGACCTGAGCCTTGGTCCTGAGTTCTTATGCTCAAGGCTAGCACTCAACTGGGTTGAGACACAACTACAGCTCTGGTTTTTGAGTGGTTAGTTGGAGATAAGAGTCTCAATGGAACTTTCCTGCCCAAACTCTCGTTGATCTGTGTTCTCTACGTCTCAGCCTCCTGAGTAGGTAGGATTACAAATGAGTCACTGATGCCTAGCCATACTTGTATCTTTGAACTTACCAATACAAATCTGTGTGAGAACAATTAGGCTTAGAGTCCCGGGAGTCGTTCTTTTACATTCTTCTTACTTTATCTCAGCAGTGCCTTTCACTTTTCTTATTACACCCCTTTGATATTTGTCTTGTCTCCAGGAGAACCAGTTTCCCATGAAGCCTCCAGATCTCTTGCATTCTTTTTGAAACATTTCAGGTCATTTTTCTTGCTCAGTCTGGGCCAGCTTGTCTTCTACACTTCTGATTAGGTTGTCTGAAGTCATTATGTTATTCAACAATATTCGTGGTTAGATAAATTCTACTTACATATTTTTATTTCCCCTTTATTCATTCTTTCTCCCACTCTTCTGGTATGACTTTTATTTCCCTGCCACAATTTTATAGATTTCCTTGCTATAGTGAACTATATTTAAAGAAAAAGAAATATTCCGAATATTTTCTCTTGAACATGATTCCAGCATTGTTTTCTTAGGATGTCTAAGACAATATCATGTATACATGTGTGTATAACTTTTGTCAAGTTAAGCCATGGTTTACACCTCCCAGGTTCCCTTCATTGTGCTGTGATTTTGAACATGGAAGACTCTTCCCATAAAGAGGTATAAAGCTGTCCTGAGAGTCTGCCCAGCTGTGAAACTCCTTTCCAAGCTTCATCTGAATTTCGGAATACAAATGGGGACTATGATGTCATTTCTATTTTCTTTTTTTATTGTATTTAGTAAAAAGGTTACATGATATTTGCCAGATAGAAGGTGCATTAATTCACATACATTGATACCCTTCACATGTCTTGGTACTATGATGTCATTTCTAACAACTAGTGCTTTCATTAGTTTCTACTCAGTGGAATTGTTCTCTTTAAGATAACACCCCCCTTTGCCCCCAGTAATAAAGGTTTTGTTTCTAGTATTTTGATTGATCCAAGCCCTACAATAATAAGAAAAGCCACAGAGTAGCTTTCCTTAACCTCCTCCTTGTCATTACTCTTTTCTGCAATTTAATGACAAATTACTATTTGTCAGAGACAAGTGCCAGCAAACTGGGGTTTTTGTGCAGTATACCCTGCAGAGCTGAGAGGAACCCAAGGGCTTTTCATTGTTGCTACTTTAAACTTCTTTGTCTCTGTAGATATAAGATGATATAAGATGATATGTAGATATAAGATGTAAGATGAAGCCTCCCATTAATTCTCTCCTTTCTCCTCTGAAAATCTCTCTATGTCTGATAAGTGGGTAACATCCTCCCATCATTCATGGCGCATGGTTCTCTGCTTATTTTAGGAGGAGTCTAGAAGGATAAATGATGGATATCTGTTCTCTCTTTATCAATATCTTTCTGAATAATTCAAGTAATACTAAATGTAGAAAATTTCAGTCAAATAATGTCTCCATTTCATATATATGCATTGCATCTGGTACATATGTATGTTCATAGTTATTATTCTCTTTTTGTAGATACATGTTTGATAGAAGCCATAGAAAATGCCAGTATCAAGAGAGAATAAAATCCTCTAAACACAAATAGGTACTTTAAGCGGTCATTGACTGTTATTTAGGGGTAGGTATACAGTCCATTCATCAAACATGGCATAATCTCAATTCTGAGTCACTGAGAAATCTCCAAGTATTGTAATTAGTTTCATCCCCATGGCGATTTCTAGTAAGTGCTCCCCATTCTCACCATGACATCAGAGTCACTTGGAAAGCTTGTCATTGGCAGACTGGTGGAACACTACATACACCTTTTCGCATCCATGTCTGCCTTTAGGAAATACAGGTTAAAAATTCTAGGTGAGTGGCACACTACATTGGGAGGGGTAAAAACCTCAGCTAGGACATTCATGTCAGAAAGCTGGAGTCCAGGGACATGAAACAGAGGGAACACACATTCTAGCTAGAGTGAACATAGATACCAGAACCTCACTGCCAGAGTTCAAATCCTTTATTTACCAATTACCTGTGTGTGATCTCGTGTAAACCACTTAACTTATCTTCACTTCTCTCTTATCACCCACACAAGAGTATGAATAATGCCCATATAATAGGCCTATGGGAGGAACTGACCAACCGATCGGAAAGCTTAGATTGTTACTTGGCATGTAGAAAGAACCACATCGGATACTGTTGTTTGTTGCTCTCGTGGATAAGGACCTTGAGGTAGAAAGAGTAGCTTTTCTCTTTAAGGTTCTGGACTGAGACAAAGCAACATACTACAAGATAGAAGAAGGTGATTATGGAGGAAGTAGACAAGTCCATTGTGGAATTGGAATGGACAACTCTAGTCCCTTGATACTTCTTACACTTTATACCAATTCTGGTAAAATAGGGAAACTGGTGGAAAATGGCAATTTAGTTTGTGTCCTCCATTGTTTATTGAGTTGAATACCTAAGATTCTGTAAGTAACCATGAGCAAAAGCTTCCTGCAGATAAATCCTTATGTTCAGATAAGGGAAGATAGGCAATCTATTAAAAGAAAAGTTTCTCTTGCAACCAAAATCCATACAGTTTCAGAGAGGAAATGAAAAATGGAATTTACCAGAAGGCTAATGCATCCCAAGGTTGTTTTCTGCCATTTATTTTGATGTAAAGATAAAACCTTTCTACACAGAGAATTTTCTATCATCTTTGGTTTTTGAGTTCAGTATTCTTTGCAGCAATCTTATGATAAAAATCTAGATGGCCCTGGGTTATGATTCCTTTGACACAATGGCAAACATGTGTAAAGGAAAAAGTTGATAAAGCCAACTTCATTAACATTCTAAACTTTTGTGACAGTAGAAAGAGGAGACAGGTGGCAGACTGAGAAAATCTTTAGAAGACACTAGAGAATGAATGACAAGTAGGCAAAGTAAAGAAATAGCTCCTGAAACTCGATCAGGAAAACAGACAAATAGGAAAAATATACGAATGGATAACTTACCAATGAAGTTATCCAGATGGAAAATAAGTGCTGGAAAAGATTCTTGGCCTTATACATTATTATGCACTGAGCAAGGCAATGAGGACTGACTTTTCCCTTGAGGATAAAATCTTCAGACTGCTTCTCTTTTGTTATTTATTGGCTTCATATTTCTATAAATATTTTATGTCATAATCAAGGCATTCAACTTTGTGACTTTTGACCTGGAAGATGAAAGTCAGTTCCTGTGAGATATCAATCCCCATAATTCTTGCCGTCAAAAGGAGCACACGGACTCATGAGAGTGGCAGGAAATCAAGTCTCAGGCCTTCCTTCAGCATTCCTGAGAATTTGCCTGGAAGTGATTTAATTCATGATCAAGCCTGTAAATCAGTGCTGATAGTGAAAAAGTGACATATGAATTTCCAAATGTTTGAAATGATTGGATAAATATATTTTTAACAGTTTTGCATTGGTCTTTGCCTTTGGGGCACCGTGTGTTAATTATATTCATGAGAAAGAGATTTTGGGATACCTTGATTCACTATGAAGGGACTAAGAAGTAGTAGCAACTGGAAAACATGTACTACACAGAGAGTTCCTTCCTTATTTTTTATGTTCCTTGTCCTCTTTTCTTTTTTGTTTTGCTCTGTTTCTGTTTACTTTCTTTCACTTTCTTTCTCTCATTCTTTCTTTTTTTTTTGATAGGGTAAGTTTAGGCTGGTTTTGAACTTACTATATAGCTCACTTTGGTCTAAAACTCACAATCCTCCTGTCTCTGCATCCTGGGTGCGGGGATTGTAGGTATATATCACCACAACAGGTTTATATTGAAGTTTTTTATACATGAAGAATGAATTGAGAGAGAATAAGATAAACCAACTAAATAGCAGATCTAAGAAAGCCAATGAGTTTATATCACTATTACATTACAGAAACCTTATACTATGGAGTTTTCTACTACAGAGTATACTATAGTATATAAGGAAACCAAATAATGACGAGAAGAATAATTTTGCCAGAATTAAAATAATTCTAAGCATTTCTACACTTAATCATAAAAAATTAATGTTTCTGAAATAAAAGATGACAACTCTAATGAGAGAAACAGAAAAATTTAAAACAGCCAAAATTTTAACATCCTTTTCTTACAAACTGTCATAAAAAGGAAACAAAAACCCATTAAGGCTGTAGAAGATCTACACGAAAGTGTCAACTAACTTGACATAATTGACAACTGAAATTTGCAACGTGAACATTTTGAGTATGCACAAAACATTCACTAAAAAGATAATTTTTGAATCATAGAAGTAATACACACCTTAAGAGTAATATAATATTAACCGTGTTCTGTCATGATGATCAAATTAAGCATCTAGAAAATCTTCAGTGAAACTTAAATAACATGAAACTAAATAACCTATATGTCAAAGAAAACACAAAAATATGTATTTCTAATTAAATGATAGTGAAAACATAGCATATGAAAACTTGTGAAATTCAGTTAAAATAACATGTAAGGAAAGTGTCTCCTGAATTAAGATTCATAGTTTTCCCTTTATGAAGAGAAAAAGAAAAAGTAAGCCATATGTTAACTTGATGTAATTTTCAATAGAAACAATATTGTCTGATGCCATAAAAATCAGAAAGGCAAAAAGTTAGTCATTTGACTAAATTCATTAATACCAAGGCTAAAGAGGGAACAGACATAAGGAGAAAACAGCCTGATTTCTGTCTTGTTAAATACCGGAGTTGTTTTTCTGTTTCTTGTAGTACTCACATTGACTGGTAACTTTGGAACATTCTTCTCCCTGCTTTTCACCTAGCTAGCTTTGATTTGCTTTCAAATCATTGCTTGCAAGTTACTTCTCGGAATACATCTTAATTAAAGCAACCTCTCGTATATGCTTTTCCTTCTTAGCACTTAGTAAACTATATAACACTTGAATGTGGTTCGTTTTTAAAACTCTCTTTAGGAAGGGGTTTTCATTGCACATGTTATTTTATGAGTATAAGGAATCTTGTTCAATGTAGCCCCTTCCACAATCCTCCCAATCTATCCCACCCAGCTCTCCCCATCCCCACATTTGTCTCCATTTTCTCATATATGCATTGACTATCATGACTATAATTTCCCACCATTCCACTCTCTCTTCATCTCCCCCAAACATGATTCCGCTTCCTGGTATTTAGTTTATATTCTTACCTGTGCATGTGTGCATGCCATGGGGTGGGGGGACGGGCTTGCAGACAAGGTCAGGGTGTGGTCCCTGAGCTTTAGTGCTCAAGGCTAGTTTGCAGACTTGAGCCACAGCTCTAGTCCTCAGAACAAGGCCTAACACAGCATATACATTCAATGCAAAGGTTAACTGGACAAAGTAGCTAATGAAAGCAGGCATGTGCACACACACACGTATATACATAAAATTAGTAACTTTGAATAAGTTAGTACATGGACAGAATTTAGCTTAGGAGACTGGGGTGCAAAATAATTTTGTGTGTGTGTGTGTGTGGTGGGGGTTAAACTCAGGGTCTGCACACTGTCTTCTAGCTTTTTCACTTGAGGCTGTCACTTTACCACTTGAGCTATGGCTTTACTTTCATCTTTTGGTGCTTAATAGAAGAAAAGAATCTTATGAACTTTCTCCTTCCTCAGCTGGCTTTCAAAAACAATCTTCAGATCTCAGCCCTCTTGAGCAGATAGAATTATAGGTGTGAGCTACCAGAACGCAGCCCCAAAAGTCCTGGTTTTGTTTTCAGACAAGGGTGAAGTTGAATCAACTCCCTTGAAAGATGAGGAATTGCATATTCCTGGGGTGTGTCTGAAATACTTGAGAGATTGTATGTCTTGATAAGCTCTGAACGTTCGTATTCTGTGTCCCCTATTTTCTGACTCTCAATCTATTTAAAGCCCTGAATGCAAGGAAAGCTGTTTTTGATATTTGTTTGACCCCTTTTTATTCTTTAAGTTTGAGAAAAAATTGGGGAAATGCCTACTCAGGTGCACACATCAGTGTCTTGCTGGAGAATGTTGACATGCTATCTTTTTCTGAAGGTCAAATTGGAAACTTTCAACATGTTTTTATTCTTCTATAGCTCCTTTATTTGTGGAGCCATTGACATCCTGAGAAATGTAGTCTTCCATCTACGTATTATTCCACGTGTGGGCCGTGAGATGCATGAATTGAATGCACATAGATTTTATAGCCACAATAAGTCATCCATGTGCACAACCTGGCCATGGAATTCGTATTCCTGCTCAAGCTCATGAATGAGCACTAGATTAGTAAGATATTTATAACTCAGAAATGCAACATTCCTGAGGGGTAAATGCGTTACACAGCTACTGTGCTGAGGACATGTCCCATACTCTCCTGTCATATCTAGAACTGCAGCATCCTGTTGCCAAAGACACACCAAGGTCAATGTGTCCTTCTCTGAAACAGATGCTAAATTGTTGAGGGTGGGAAGAGGCTTCCTTTCTGCAGATTTCCTTTAGCTTGGAGTCAAAATTACCCCTCCACTGAGTAACCTTGAAGTGGACCTGGCCAAGGTGCTGGAAATCCAGATTGGCATTTTTTCTGTGTGTGTGTGTGTGTGTGTGTGTGTGTGTGTGTGTGTGTGTGTGTATTGGTCCTGAGTTTGAACTCAGAGCCTGGTCCCTGCCCTTGAGCTTTTTCGGCTTCAGGCTAGCACTCTATCACTTAATTAATCTACAGTTCCACTTCCAACTCTTTGCTAGTTAATTGGAGAAAAAAAAAGTCCTCATTGACTTTCCTACCTGGGCTGTCTTTGAGCTGTGATCATCAGATCTCAGTCTCCTGAGTAGCTATTAGTACAAACACGAGCCACCTGAACTAGCCTTCTTTGTTTTAAAGAAACAAGCAAAAAAAAAAACCCACGAACAAAATAATATGTAAATAAAAACCACAAATGACAAATGCATTTTATTTGTTTAAGAAAGTCTAGATTTACATGAACACTGAGTGGAAAATGCATATTCAGCTGTTCTAGATTTACATGGACATTACATGGAAAATGCTTAATCTGCCTCCTCCCACTATCCCCGAATGTTATTCTCCTAGTATGTGATTCTCATTATAATTGTTGAGCCAATACTGACACATAATATTGACTGCAGATCACAGCTTGTTTAGAATGCATTACTCTTTGGGCTGAGTGTTTGGGTAACTGCACAATGAAACATATCCATTATCCTTGTAACACTCATGATCATTTTACTGTACTAAAAAGCCCTGTGTTCCACCTACTCATTACATCCATCCTCTGCTCAGCTTTTTGCTAACTAAGCAGTCACTGGAATTGTTTTCGATCACTTCCTGAACCACACTCACCAGAATATTCATCAATAGATTCTACTCATTTTAAACTAAAAGCTCTCAAATATGTGTCATTTTATGTTATCTGCAAAATCTGAAACTTATGACTTAGTATATTATGATGACATCCTTCTGACATCACCTTCCTTTCTCTTTTCATTTAAAATCTTAATCCACACTTTCAGTCGAAATGCCTTTGTAAAATAAACTTCACTCAAGTCATTGCTTGTTATACCATTGCCAGGAGTTTCCCATGATCGTGAGGTTAAACTTGTCTTCCATTGGAACACAATATAAACAGATAAAAGTTTACCCAAAATGATATGTAAGCCTTAACTTTGCTGAAAAAGAGGATGGAAGTTCAGCAGATTTGATTGATAAATTCTAGATTTTTCTTTCAGTTGTGGGGCTTGTACTCTGGGCCTGGATGATGTCCATGAGCACTTCAGCTCAAGACTAGCGATCTGAAAATTATTTAATGTATGGTTACCAGTATTTAGGTTCATATCACCAATTTAATTTTTATATGTGTGTTTGAGTGTGGGTCTGTACGTGTTCACATGGGGCTTGAATTCAAGGCCTCGTGCTTTTGTTTGGCTTTGTCTTTCAAGACTGGCACTCTACCACTTAAGCTACACCTCCAATTCCATCTTTTTTTCTAGTTAATTAGATATTATAGTCTCACAGAAATATAATACCAAACTTCATACTCTATTACAAAGCTTTAGTAATAAAAATAGCTTGGTATTGGCACAAAGAATGCTGGTACTGGACCAAAGGAATAGAATATAAGACCCAGAAATGAACTCACAGATCTATAGCCACCTAATAATTGATAAGGGTCTCAAATAAAAGATGGAAAAAAACACAGCCCTTTCAACAAATTGTGCTGTGAGAATTGGCTATACACATGCAGAAAACCGAAGCTAGATGCTTAGATATCACCCTGCTCCAGAATCAGTTCCAAATGGACCAAAGACCTCAAAGTAAGGCCAGATACCACGAACAAATTAAAGGAAGGGCTAAAGGAAACTCAAGGGCTTCTAGGCATGGAATAGAACTGAGGACCCAGATATTAAACCACAGACCAAGGGAGCCAAAAAAATAGAATGGAATAAAGACAGCCTTTTCAACAAGTGGTGCCGGCAGAAATGGATAAGCACCTGCAGAAAACTAAAGTTGGATCCTTCTTTGTCATTCTGCACTAGAATTAACTCCAAATGGATCAAAGACCTCAAAGTAAAAGCCAAGACACTGAAAACTTTACAAGAAGGAATAGGAGATACACTAGACCTCCTTGGCACAGGTCAAAACTTTCTTAATAAGGACCAAGAAGCACAACAAATCAGAGAAAGGCTCGATAAGTGGGACTGCATTAAACTGCAGAGCTTTTGTATGGCAAACGTCATAGCTAGTAAATTAATTAGGAAGCCTACAGAGTGAGAGAAGATCTTCACCAACCACACAACGGATAAAGGCCTCATATCTAAAATACATCAACAGCTCAAAAAACTGAATCACCCCAAGACTAATCTCCAAAGAAACAACCATCCCATTAAAAAATGGGCCAAAGACTTAAAGAGAGTCTTCTCTGAAGACGAAGCAAAAATGGCCTATAGACACATGAAGAAATGCTCCACATCTCTGGTCATAAAAGAAATGCAAATCAAAGCAATTCTTAAGATTCCACCTCACTCCAGTGAGGCCAGGATCAAGAAAACTAGTAACAACAGATGCTGGAGGGGATGTGGCCAGGAGGGATCACTACTATACTGCTGGTGGGAGTGAAAACTTGTTCAACCACTATGGAAAGCAGTATGGCAGTTCCTCAAAAGACTAAACATAGAGCTTCCCTATGACCCAGCAGTTCCACTACTAGGCATTTACCCAATTGCCCAGAAACAAGCACAGCGATGTTCATTGCAGCACTGTTTACCATAGCAAAGATGGAACCAACCTAGATGTCCCACAGTTGATGAGTGGATCAACAAGTTGTGGTATTTGTACACAATGGAATTCTATGCTGCTGTCAGAAAAAACGACATCGCCCCATTTGTTAGGAAATGGAAAGTCTTAGAAAAAATCATATTAAATGAAGTAAGCCAGATTCAAAGGAACTTAGGCTCAATGGTTTCCCTCATTTGTTATAATCAGTAGAAACCTTGGGCTCTCCTAGCAGAGATTTACAATAGAACAAAACCTAGATACATAAGGCCATATAGTATGACGCCAAATGAAAGGACCTTCAGCATATAGAAACAAAAGCCATATAATGAGTGATTGTTGTCCTTAATGTACTATGTTATCTCTCATCTCTTTTGCTGTTCCTTGATTATCTCATATTGTTACAGTATCTTACTTTGTTATCTGATATATTGGATATATTTGTATTTGGTTATTTGAAATTGGATAGGGAAGGGGGGAAAACAAGATGAGGGGTGGGGTGGGGGGGAGGGAACTGGGGACCAAGACATGAGAAAGGGTATCAATGTATGTGAATTAATGCACCTTCTATCTGGCAAATATAATGTAACCCTTCTATTAATTACAATAAGAATATATGAAAAAAATAAAAAGAATAGTCTCGGGCCGGGAGTTTGGCCTAGTGGTAGAGTACTTGCCTAGCATGCGCGAAGACCCGGGTTCAATTCCTTGGTACCACATACTTAGGAAAAACCAGAAGTGGTGCTGGGCTCAAGTGGTAGAGTTCTAGCCTTGAGAAAAATCCAAGCACAGTCCTCTGGCCCTGAGCTTAAGCTTAAGACTGGTAAAAAAAAAAAGAAAGAAAGAAAAGAAAAAGAATAGTCTCCATAGACTTTACTACCTAGGCTGGCTTCAAGTGCTTCTTAGATGTAAGCATGCCTGGCTTCTTGGTTGGTTTTTGAATAGCTATTTAATAAGGAAGTATAGGCATTTTCTTTTATCTTTTTCTTTTCTTTTTTTTTTTGTTAGGTCATGGGACTTGAACTTTGGGCTTCGATACTGTCCTTGAGCTCTTTATCTTATGGCTACCACCCTACCCCTGAGCCTGGGCATTGTCACTGAGCTCTTCAGCTCAAGGGTACCTTCTTACACCTGGAACCACAGCTCCACTGCCCCTTTTCTAAAGATTAATTGGAGATAAGTGTCTCACCTGGCTGGCTTTGCATGCTAGCCTCAGGTGTCAGCTTCCAGAGTAGATAGGATTATAGGCATGAGCCAGTTAAGCATTTTCTTTTTAAATCAATATTTCTGCGAGTGTGTCTCACACAGAGTTCTTTATATATGAAATTAAGTTGGGTGGTTCAAAGTTTATATTCTCAAGTCAGAATGTAGGAATCCAGACAAAAGAAATGAATATGTTATCTTTCTTTGAATTTTTAAAATCTGCCCACCCCATTAAAATTCTTTTTTTTTTTTTGCCAGTCCTAGGCTAGAGCTCAGGGCCTGAGCACTGTCCTTGGAATTTCTCAAGGCTAGAGCTCTACCATTTGAGCCTCAGCACCACTTCCATCTTTTTTGTAAGTATGTGGTACGGAGAAACCAAACCTGGTCTTTGTGCTTGCTGGGCAAGCACTCTACCACTAGGCCTAATTCCTGATCCCCCATTAAAAATTCCTATAAAATACCTTACTGGGCGCGAGGTGCTGGTGGCTCATACTTATAATCCTAGCTACTCAGGAAGCTGAGATCTGAGAATTATCATTTGAAGACAGCCCGGTGGAAGAAAGTCTGTAACTCTGATCTTAACTATCAAAAAACGCTAGCAAAAGACATAGGGAAAGCACCGAAGCCATGAGTTGAAGCCCCAGGACCAGCACTGAACCAAAGCAAACAAAAATTGCTAAATGGTATCTGAATGGATTTTTGTTAGCATATATACCGGACTATGTGTGTGGTGTTGCTAGATTTACTTGGAGTAGGGTAAATTCTTTCAATTTCCACATCAGATCTTTTGTTGCTTTGTTGTTTTGGAGGGTTGTTTTTCAACAATAACACTGGTTATTACTCCTATGACAGCTGGTATGTATCTAAGCTGTTTCTGTGTTCTGGTACTCTCTCCTCATTGTAACCCTCATCTTTTCATTTTTTTGTTCCTTTCACTTCTTTATCCTTTTCCTCTGTATTCAGGATGAAATGTGTCCTTAGTACAGTTTCTACTGTCTTCTCCACTGTTCCTGTGGCATGTATTTGAGAAATTTCAATTTTCCCCTTGTAACTTTTCCTTTTTCAAATCATTTCTCCTTTTACTTCATCCTGATTTGCTTCACAGTCTTAGCTATTGGACCAGTCAAAAAATGCTTGTAACTTGGAAAAAAATCATATTAAGTGAAGTAAGCCAGACCCAAAGGAACATAGACTCAATTATTTCCCTCATTTATTTGTAATAATTAGTACATATCTAGGACTCTCCTAGCAAAGGATTACAATAGCTCAAAACCTAAGTACATAAGGTAAAATAGGATGACACTAAATCAAAGGATCTCTAGGATATGGAAACAGGAGCTTTATATTGTGTGATTGTTGTTCTTAATGTATTATGTAATTTCTCTTCTTTTGTTGCCTTTGGTCAATCTCATATTGTTACTGCATCTGCATATATGTTTGTTTATTTTCAAATAGGAAAGGGAAGGTGCGAAAACAAGGTGATGGGGGGACAGGCTTAGGGAAATGGGGACAAAAACATGAATAGGGGTATCAATGTGTGAGAAGTAATGTACCTACTATCTGACAAATGTAACTGTAACCTCTTCATATATTACCCCGACAATAAAAAATAAAATAAAATAAAATAAAAAATGCTTATAAAGAAGTGGTACATTTGGGGGCTGGGAGTTTGGCCTAGTGGTAGAGTGCTTGCCTTGCATGCACAAAGACCTGGATTCTATTCCTCCATCTCACATACATAGAAAAAGCTGGAAGTGGTGCTGTTGCTCAAGTGGTAGAGTTCTAGCCTTGAGAAAGCCCAAGGATAGCGCTCAGGCCCTGAGTCCAAGTACCAGGACTAGTGGGGAGTGGGGGGAGCAGGGAGAGGGCATTTGGTGTTGTACAAAGTTGCCATTTTTGAGAGAAAGTATGGCATTTGACCATGCTTTATTTGATTAGAAAGTTGGGAGGGTTCAGGTTGCTTGACAGCAATGCTTTTCCATTAGAAAACTTGAGATATATAATATGTATATTGATAGGATCGCAATCATAGAGAATACCAAGAGGATGGACTAAAATAGTGGATCCAACAGAACGCATAAATGAAATCTGACAGGTTGCCTAAAAATCATGTCACTTTTGGTGTGTTTCCAGACTTACACGTGGCTTATACGTGCTTACACTGCCTGGCTCCCTGACTGATCCTCCTGGGCAGTGCCAGCTACTCTGAAATGTTCAATTATCACTAAATATTGAAGCCATGACACATCTGGGTCCCTGGACAAGGCTAGGAACATAAATTTACCTTGTTCAGTACTAAGCTTCTTACTTGTATCCCAAACAATTTAGTAAGCATTATTCATTCATATAAAAGTATTGCCACCTACATGGATTGCCAGTGGCTCATCCTATAATCCTCGCTACTCAGGAGACTGAGATCTGAGGATCACAGTTCAAAGCCAGTCCAGGCAAGAAAGTCCATGTGACTCTAATCTCTAATTAACCACCAAATAAAACAAAGCAGGACAGCTGGAAGCGAAGCTGTGGCTCAAGTGTTAAAAGCTCTAGCCATAAGTAAAAGTAGTTCAGGGACAACAGCCAGGGCCCGAGTTTAAGCCCCAGAACCAGAAAAAAAATCACTATCCAGCAAAACATATAACCTCAGGCTCTTCTCATTACCTAGAGAAAATAATTTGCCACCCAGAGATTTAATCTTCTTCATAAATATTTCTCAATATTTCCTTATTATTGTAGTATGTGTTCACACACGTAACTTCCTCTTTGCCTCTGTGTGTGCTTAAATGTATCCTGTTCTACTTCTTCCTTACTTTTTACTTTTGGGCTGGTGCTGGTGCTTTCTCTCTTGCTTGACTCAAGGCTGGTACTCTACCAGTTGGATCACAGCTCCAGAATTTTGGGTGGTTAATTGAAGATAAGTCCCAAGGACTTTTCTGCTTGGTTTATAACCACTATTCTCAGCTCTCCTAAGTAGCTCGGATTACAGGGGTAAGCCACCAGCACCTGGTATTTCTTTAATCCACAAACTTCTGAGTATTTTTTTAAACAGAAAAATCACAATGCTGAATCCCTTCCTTCCTTCCTTCCTTCCTTCCTTCCTTCCTTCCTTCCTTCCTTCCTCCCTCCCTCCCTCCCTCCCTCCCTCCCTCCCTCCCTCTCTTCCTTCCTTCCTTCCTTCCTTCCTTACTTCCCTCTGCCCCTATTTATTTTTTTTGGTATTCTCTTTTCTATACCTTTCCAACCAGCTATTCTTCTTTTCCTAAGAAAATAAATGTCAGTTAATTCCTGGTAGAAAAAAAATCCATATTCCCTCAATGGCTTCCTCCAGGTTGGGGAGGTGACAAGATTTCAGGTTTTGCCTTCCTGCTTTGCTGTGAGGTTTCTCCAAGACTTTTTGCATACCTGATCACTGAGTCACAGCAAGTTGTCTCCTTTCTGTGCAATTGTGTTCATTAGTTTTTTCTCCTGGTTAGTTTTCTCCGTTCATCTTCTTGGAACACAAGTTTTCTATTTGAGAATCTCCTCAAGAGTTCCCTCCTTTTCAGTCCTTGATGACCAGACACTCTCGGAACAATCCCACTTTCTAGGCTTTCCCAGCAAATTTCACACATCGTCACCACTGCTAAATTTCTCCGGTGAAACTGTCATTAATGTGCTTTATTTCCTACGCTTAAATATAGTCACTTCACTGTCAGTAAACCAGTTATTTCCAGGGAGTTCTTTGCCACCTCCCCTCCCATACCATGGATTTGGGTCCTTTACTTCCTTTTGAAATTCTCCCAAATTCTTTCCAGATCTAGTGTCAGCCTGTTCTTAATTGTTGAAGTTTGGCAATTCAGTGCTCTCTTTCTGAAAATATTGGTCACAGTATATGCCTGTGCGATATTGTGTTGATGGGCATTACTGTATACATTTCAAAGTAGCAATAATTATGGCATTATTTAGAAATTTTCTTTCCTTCCTTCCTTCCTTCCTTCCTTCCTTCCTTCCTTCCTTCCTTCCTTCCTTATGTCTCCCTCCATTTTCTCTTCCTTTGTCTCTGTGTGCCTGTGTGCCTCGTGTCTCTCTCCTCTCTCTCTCTGTCTCTCTCTGTCCCTGTCTCTCTCCCCTCCCCCACCTCTCTCCTCTCTGTCTTTGTCTCTCTGTCTCAGTTTCCATATGCCCATTTGGAAATAATCATCTTAGATGTCTGGCCCTACATATTTTATTTATGGGTAGATAGAAAAAGGTAATCTAGGAAACAATGAATCATGAGATGTAACTATCTTTAGTAAAATCAGTCCATTTTTAATTGACTTTGAGGAAATATGAATATATGCAAAACTAAAACTATTGTCTAGTTTTAGAGTGTATTTCTTGATCACAAGTAATATGAGTTCTCTTATTAGCCTTCTGCAGGTATAAGATAAATCTGTGAAACCAAAGAACTTGCACATTTTTGTGCACCTCTTTATGATAAACAAGGAAAATGTCCTACAGAAATATCTTCCATTTGCTGACCCTTCACCTTCTATGTTTTTAACTATTATATTTACCTTGAGAAAATTATATTCTTTTTCTCGTAGTCAAATTACCAAGATTGACTAGATATTAGTTCTGTATGTAAATGAATTCAAAGCTCCTCAATAGTTACATTTTTATCATCATTTACATCTCATTAATTTTCTTGGTTTTTTTGTACAAAGCATTTAAAATATAAAGAATATAGCAAATACTTATGTTAAACCACCTGCATGGAACAAATGTTACTTAATCAATTTGCCAGAAATTATATTTGCAATAAAAGCTTATGGAAGGCTGGGAGTCTGGGAGTGTGTCCTAGTTGTAGAGTGCTTGCCTAGCATGCATGAAGCCCTGGGTTCGATTTCTCAGTACCACATACATAGAAAAAGTCAGAAGTGGTGCTGAGCTCAAGTGGTAGAGTTCTAGCCTTGAGAAAGCTCAAGGACAGTGCCCAGGCCCTGAGTTCAAGCCCCAGGACTAGCAAAAAAGAAAGAAAGAAAGAAAGAAAATCTTAAAGATTTGAATACATATTTGAGATTAAACCCAGATGAATAATGCTCTATTCTACCAAGATTAATTTTTAAATATGAAATCAGCATATTGAACAGCTAAAATACATACAAAATACATATATATATATATACACAAACATATAAATTTTATTATGTATGATGTGTCTGTCAACGAAGTATACTATTATTACAGTTTACAGCATGACAGTTTGATTTTAGGGTCCTATGCTTACGATTCAGGAACTTTATTTCTCTATCTTTTTTTGTTTTGCACTGGTTATTGTTAATATAAGGTCTCACCACTCGCCCTGGCATGAATCTGAGCATTGATTTTTGTATTTTTCATATCTTGCTGCAACTGGGGTAAATGATGAATGCCACCAGACTCTGGTTCTTTCTAGTGAGATGGAGCTTTGTGAACTTTTTGGCCTGGATTGGCCTTGGACTTTAATCCTCCTAATCCCAGCCTCCCACGCAGCTAGATTATAGATGTGAGCCACTGGAGCCCAGCTTCTCATTTTAAATGCATGTCTTTGATATATTTATGTACATATATTTAACATATTTAGCATCTTAAAATGTAAACAATGATCTTGAACTATTATATATTGTTCACGGCTAATATACATGAAATAAAAACCCTTTATTGCCTTTTATGATGTTTAATATATACAAGTCTAGTCCATTTTTTGACTAGTATATAGTCCATTTGATTTAACTGTACAGATAGGTTATATTCATCTATATTGATACTGACATTTGGAATATTTAAGTATTTTGCCAGTCTGGCAAGACTGACAGGGCCCCAATTGGCAACGTTGTTTATGTCTCATGAACACATGGTGTGTCCTGTTCCACTCTGAAATAGAATTGCCTGTTTAATTCCATCAGATATTGCTAAATTGTTCTCTAATGCAGTTTTCAAATTTATAATGTCAGCAGCTTTATATGAGAGTACACATTGTCAGCATGGTGACTCCTGGATGACTTTGTACTTCTTTTCATTTAAAAAATCTAATTTCTATCACAGGCTCTTTTAATGGCTACATTGACTTGCAGTTTCTTTATTACAAGTGAGGCTAAATAGTTATATAGGCTTATTTTCAGAAGGGCTTCTACAGAAGATTTGCTATCTATCTATTTTTGTTTTTATTTAATTATTTATCTTTTACCTTTATCTGTTACACATGTATAGACATTTTCTCCTGGTCAGTATTTATGCTTTTGGAAACATAAACATCATCATAATGACATTTCCCCACTTGCACACAATGTAAGATAATTAAATTGTGAGAAGAGTTTTTTTATTGTTATCATTGCAGTGCTGTACAGTGGACTACTGTTTCATAAGTCAGGTAATGAGTTCATTCCTCCCTGGGTAATGTAACTTTGTGAGAACATTTTAATATTAGTATAGTCAACTTTATAAATTATTTTCTTTAGACTTTGTCTTGTTTGTTGTTTAAAAATATTCTCCTTTTCTGGGTGCCTGTGGCTCATTCCTGTAATCTAAGTTTATCAAGAGGCTTACAACTGAGGATCATGGTTCAAAGAAACCCCAAGAAGGAAAGTCTGTGAGACTTTTATCTCTGATTAATCACCAAAAAAGCTGGAAGTAGCACTAGCCTTGAGCAAAAGAAGCTCAGGTACAGAGTCTAGGCCCTGAGTTCAAGTCAAGCTCCAGGACCTTCATACACAAAAACATCAAAAATAAAAACAAGCAAACAAAAAGAAGTCTTTGGGACCTGGAGTTTGGTCTAGTGTTAGAGTGCTTGTCTAGCATGCACAAAGACCCAGGTTTGAGTCCTCGGGACCACATACATAGAAAAAGCTGGAAGTGGTGCTGTGGTTCAAGTGGTAGAGCTCTAGCCTTGAGAAAACCAAGGACAGTGCTCAGGCCCTGGCCAAAAAAAAACCCAAGAAACAAAAAACAACTCTTCATTACCTCCAGAAAATATTTGTTTAAATGAATATATCATATTTATTTACACAGCTAAGTTTTGTGATACATCTTGAATTTATTTTGGCAGCACCATTTTACCTGTATGATATCCATGTTACCGTGTCATTTTCTGAAGACATTTTCCCCCTGATGTTTCCCTTTGATTTTGGTAAGAACCTCCTACATTTAATCAGCTTTTCATTCACTGCTTACATTATACCACTTGAACCATACTCTTACTTCTGTTTTGTAAATTAGAGATAAGAGTCTCACAGAACTGCTTGGACACAATTCTCAGATCTGTCTCTTGAGTATTATAAAATTATAGATGTTTGCCAGGAGAGTACCTGGCTTAAATTCAGAGCCTCATCATCACACATGATTTGCTTTTATATGGCTGGGGCTTTACCACTTGAGCCACACTTTCAGTCCAGTTTTTGTTTTGCTTTGTAATTGGAAATAGTCTTGTGGACTTTTCTGTGTAGATTTGGCTTAAATTGTAATCTTCAAGGTCTCAGACTCCTGAGTAGCTAGCATTAGAGATGTGGCTCACCTCTCTCTCTCTCTCTCTCTCTCTCTCTCTCTCTCTCTATATATATATATATATATATATATATATATATACACACATATATTCTGTGCCTAGCTTTAATTTAAAAATGATTTCTATTTAAGAGAGTTTAGTCTTGCATGAAATCTGCAAAGATATAGTTCACACAAATCCTATTTAGTCTCCAGCTATTCCTCCGCTTTTCAATGACACGTTAGTGCCCTTCACATTAGCTCATGGTTAATAACTAAACTCCACTGGATCTTTCCAGTTTGCTCCAGCTATCATCTTCTGCCCAAGTGTCTCACCAGGACTCCACATTACACTTGGTGATTATTTCTTCTCAGCCTTCTCTTGTCCTGACAGTTGTTCTAACTTTCCTTTTGTCTTCAAGATCGTAGCAGTTTTGAAAAATCTTGGTTGGGGATTTTTGGAGAATGTCCTTCAATGATACTCAGCTGGGTACTTTTTCATGGTGTTGTAACTTTTGGAGTAAGAGCCACAGGGGAAAGAGCTTCATTCTCACCAGTACCTGTTCACATGCTGTAGACATTAGTTATCACTGATGATGTGACTCTTGTTCTCTTGGCCCTGGTACTGGTTTCTGGCTTTCTCTAACATGAAGTAACTTTGTCCTCTTTGCCATACTCTATTTTCAAGAAATAAGACATTAAGTGTAGATCGCCAGCAGAGTGGAGAAAACACTAGATTCCACTTCTTTTTTCATTATTTAGAGAATACGTAGTAAACTGGGATACTTTTTTCAAAGCTGACAACACAGCTAAAGTTTCCAAAAGTTTAAATTATATATATGTATTTATATTTACATAAAAGATCAATAATAGCAGTATGTTATGCATCGATAGCAGTAGATTCCACTTCTTATAGAAGGGAATTTCTTGCACATAAATTCTTTGAAATTCTTTTCTAAAGTAGCCTTACCTAAACTTCCCCATTTATTCAGTAATACATATATCAGTATATATTCCATAATATTTTCTTCTTAAGTTGTATTTTACATATTAATTTTGTAGCTCATATTATTTTAGCATTGAGGACTGGAGAATCTTGTGTGTCTCTTGGGAGAATACTCAATTTTTTTCTCAATAATTTTTTTCTCAATAATTTTTTTCTCAATACTTTCTGACATTTTAAGATGTTTTGCATTCATTCACCTTGTCTATTTTTGCCCTCGACCTAGAATTAGTTCTTCTCCATTGAGCTTGCTTTCTAATATGAAGGCTGCTATCAGGCAAGGTGCCATGGTCTCACATCTTGCTTCTCAGGAGGCTGAGATCTGAGGGTCTTGAGTTGAAGCCAGCCTGGGTAGGTAAGTTCATGTGGCTCTTATCTCCAATTTTCCAACAAAAGCCCACTATGGTTATAATGGTAGAGTACCAGCCTTGAGAGGAAAAATTTCAGGCTCTGATTTCACATACACACACACATACACACACACACATACACACACACACACATACACACACACACATCCACACACACACACACACACACACACACACACACTAATGGTTTTAGATGCCAAGCTATGAACTCTGGATATTGTTATGAGGCATAAGTGCTTTTAAACACTAATCAGAAGTTAGAGATAGGGAGCATCTCTGGCAATACTAGGCCATATACACACACACATCTGTAATTTTCTTTTCTTTTCTGTGGCGGATCTGGGGCTTGAACTAAGAGCCACGCTACTCTTTATTAGCTTTATTGCTCAAAGCTAGCATTCTACTGCTTGAGCTACAGTTCTATTTCTTGCTTTTTGGTGGTTAATTGGAGTGTTATGGACTTTCCTGCCTGGCCTGGCTTTGAACTGCGATCCCCAGATCTCTCCCACCTGAGTAGCCAAGATTATAGGTATGAGCCACAGGTGCTGGGCTCTAAAATTTTCCTTATTTGATCATCTGTGTCTCTTTTAAGTTAAGCCTGAATTCATAGTGATATTTCTAACTTTCGTCTAGTAGTACCTATTGCAGCCCACTTCTCTCAAAACCTCCTTCTCCAATAGACAGAAGCTAGCATCCTTCTTTCAACTGTTCATTTATTTATCCAGCCCTAATATAGAAGTATATTATTTTCAGAATTAGTAACCTACACTCCCATGAGAAATAAATTTACCAATTAAAGCAATAGTTTTCGACAATTCTCTTTACCATCAGTGTTAGCATTTTCTAGTTAAAAACATGGGCCTAAATGCTCTTCCTTAGCTTATTTTTGCTCAGTGTTGGTGCTCTAAAACTTAAGACAACTCCATTTTCGTTTCTTGACAGTGACTTGGAGATTCATAGCCTTTCTACCTGGGCTGGCTTTGAACCTCAAACTTCAGATCACAGCCTCTTCAATAGCTAGGATTAAAGATGTGAGCACCAGTGCCTAAGTAGGTTTCTAGCAGAGGTGGAGGCAATATCTTCTGGTATGGTGCTCATGGCATGTTGTTGCGAGGGTGGGCAGCAGACACTGGTACTGAAGGATACTAACCCAGTCGGTTGCCATGATAACCATTTTTTACCCTTCAATAAGCCATTTGGATATTTCTAATATCATTTAGGGCCATAGCAACATCAGTTCAGCAGACAGCCAATGAGGAGCATGCAAGTGACATATGTGTCTGTTCTGTCATGTACCAGCAATTTTGTTGACATGATATGGCCTGAGGACCAGAGGGACTCTACACAGGATTTTTTTTTTTGCCAGTCCTTGGTTTGAGCTCAGGGCCTGAGCACTGTCCTTGGACTTTCTCAAGGCTAGAGGTTTACCACTTGAGCCTCAGCACCACTTCCGGCTTTTTTTTTCTTACATATGTAGTACCAAGGAATCGAACCCGGGTCTTCATGCATGCTAGGCAAGTACTCTACCGCTAGGTCAAACTCCTGGCCCTACACAGGATTTTTTAAATAAGTTATATTGCTTTACCATACTGGCGGAAGTAAACATGTGTGTAGGATGGTAGTAGAAATGATTCATGAGGGAAAATGTTGATTGCTCTTCACATCCTTGGAAAGTGAGAAATGACCTGAACTGAAGGCCCCATCAAACCACACGCCATCCTGGGGGAAGATGCTAGAAGATGAATCTCAGAACGGCCAGCCTGCAATTCTAAGCACCCATATTCCATGAGCCTGTCTGCACCCAGACACAATTATTCAAGCTTCTGCTGATGACTTGATGCCAAAAGGCTTAGGGGAGGCCTTTCTCTACTAGGGGAAAGCACCTGCCCCCTGCCCCTCCACATTTCCTCTCCTTGTCCCTACTGGAAGTCAGTTGTTAGTTTCTTTTTTCACATACTAAAGGAATCTGTCTGTGTTGACAGGGGAGATAAAGTGAGAAATAGAAAGCGCTAACTTTTGTGATCTACAAAATATGCTGGAGCTGGCTGTTGAATAATGGTTCAATGACATCACAATGACAGTTTAATATTGCCTTATGGTGGGAATATTTAAACCAGACAAATCTGCAAAATTGACAATGCAGTGCTATTTGTTTGTGCATCTCATTTATTTACTTATTATTCTTGAGTCTGCTGTTAAATTGCCATCCTTTTCACCATAGGGCTATAATTTTTGGCTGCCATTTACTCTGTGGGAACTATCTTACCAACAAAGTCTTCTATCACCTTCCTAAATCTCTGGGAAGTGGACATTGCTGTTATTTTCACTTCACTGAAGAAAAATCAAGACCTGTGCAGTTAAGAGACTTGTTCACTATTGCTTGGCAGCTCATAGAGGCTCTGGTACTAAGGTTGTTCCCAACTGTCTCTTCTTAGGAGCACATTACCACTTTCCTGAATCCTCAAGCCATTCACTGGACCACAGCTAGCAAAGCCAGCTGGTTCTGAGAGGGCAGGTGTACCTCACCTGTCCTTGTCATCTGTTGCAATCTACTGCTTTTCCCATCAAAAGAATACACTCTCATTATGCTCTCCCAGAATATTCTGGAATTTGAGTTCAATAAGATGGTGCTGATAACATGGTTCTGAATGAATTGCCTGGATACCCTGACATTCATTCAAGTATGGTTGAGCATCTACTTAAGTCGACACTGTGCTGAGCACATATTGGGGATTGGTGGAACATAGACTGGGAAGTATCTCCATCGGGGAAATGAGAGATGCAGCCATGCCAGCGGAGAAGCACAGAGCTGTGTGTCAGATATATTGCAGCATGGAAGAATACTTGATCTCAGCCGAGGTAGCAAGACAGAAACTGGCCATGATGGGGAAAGGAATGAGGTTTGGAGACAGTCTAACATACGCCTGAGTTCCTGCCCTGGAAACAAATAAACATGAGGCAATGAACATTTCCAAAGCTATTTCTTTCCTTTTCTAGAAACAAAATGAAAACTGCTAAGATAGACTTCATAAGGCTTATTTTGATTAGGGGAGAAAAGAAATCTGACCCATTTATAAGTATTGGATCTGTTTTTACTGTCCCTTAGGAAGTACTTTCCAGTCTACTCAGAGTTGCTTTCTTTTCTTTTTTTTGTTGTTTATGGGCACAGATGAAGAATGGAGCTCATAGGAAGTACAAGGGAATGAATTTGGCCTTGAGCTTTTAGGTCAAGTCATGGAGGATCTTCAGTACAAAGTCAAGGATATCTACACGGAATGACAGAGAAAGAGAGTTTTGCTCAGCCATCAGCCACTAGCACATTTTGGAGGAGTTGTGTGAGCAGGCTGGTGAGGGAAGCTATGGTCTCCTGGACTGAGTGTTGAATGACAGTACCATCCCCACGAGAATCTCAAGCAGATGTAACACAGAGGCCCAGGAAGTCTACCTTTTGATTGAGTATGATCTGAAAGGAAAAGACTGAAGAGTGATAGACAAAGACTATTGGTTATTTCTTTCCTTGCTAATTTTGACACTCTTCCCCACTCCATGAACATTTGCTTTATTTTATTCATCCATTTTGTTAAGAGCTGGAGGACAGACTGGAGCATCAGAGAGAGAACAGCTGGGTGGTGTAGGCCTGTCTAAATCCTGTGGGGGCCAAGGTTATGGTGTTTGCAGTGAAGCCTAGGTGCTCCATCTGGGAGCTGAAAACACCCTCTCTAATTGCCCAGGTTGAGTAGGCCCCACCACAGACACACCCTATCCTATCACCATCTCACCTCACTCATCTTTACAGTTAAGAGAACTGCCTCCATGACAGAGCCTAGGGACTGTTAATGATGCCACAGCCACTCTTCCGGGTGGCTTTCCATATTTAAGTTATGTCACTGGAACTTTTTATTTCGTTGTAACTTCTAGGGTGGTGTTATTTTTTTTTCTGTAAAGATTCTTGTTCCATCCACTTGTAAGGGCCTATGAATAATGTATTTTTCCACAAAGAGTTCAGGAGCTTCCCTTTTGAGGACCTTTGCTTTTTCTGTCTGGAAGACCCTTCTTTTTTGCCTCTCTAGTCCCTTAAGATTCATTCAATTGCTTTATAAATGGCTTTCCAAGATCTTTTGAGGTTGAATTGAGAAGCAGCTAAAAACATCCATATACCTGTTGGTCTAGAAGAAGCTTGATTGCTAAACTCAGAGCCTTCAAAATCTCCTGCAAAGAAACACACTTGATGGAAGACAAAAGGGATTCCAGTTGAAGATACTATGTCTTGTCCGCCCAAAAGTCGCAGATAAAACTTTGAGTAGGAATCACAATTCGGGTGTTAAAGAAAAGGGGGGTATATAATTATGGATGACACGGAGAGCCTGAGAAAGCTTGGGTGACCTGATGTTCTTGTAAGCCAGTATGAGCACATGGTTAGAGCAGAGGAGTCAGACTTCATCTCAGAATGGGGGGGGGGGGAGGATTTTGGAACAATGTCTCTTACCACTTCTGAATAATCACTGACATGTTGCTTACAATGGGGGAGGATTTCCTGTCCCTAGACATGCTTGGATAAACAAGAGTAGAAAGAATACAAAACTAAATAACAAATTAAGTTATCAGTGTTCTTTGAGATCCTTCTTTCATCCTATAGCAGGGATAGATTATCTACAGTAATGCTTATTAACTAGCAGTGTAGGATTTGGCTGAATGTAGCTTTCTCCTTTATCCAGTGAGAAAGAAATTTAGTTGTATACAATTTGGTATAATTTCAATTTCATGGAATATAAACCAGAGTTGAAGTAGGGAAGATTTAGTGTAATTGAAACTTTCATGGCGAGAGGAAAGGGAGAGAAAACCAGAACTTTCAAGGGTGCTGAAAACAGGGCTGACTTAGAGAAGGGTATGCAGGGAGATTCGGATACTGCTGTTATTGTTTCGGAATGGGGTAGAGATCTGATCAAGACTCTAGCCTGAGAAGGTCCAGAGTCGAGACAAAGTGTGGCTGATGATTGAGGCAAAGATAGGCAGCTAGAGAAAATATAAAGGTTGGGTCACAGGTGGAGAAGGAAAACAGACAATAAATACAGAGACTGAAGCTATTTGAGGTGATGAGATCTCTCCACAGGCCACCAACTGCAGGAACCAAGAACAGACCCTCCTTCCAGGAATGGGATTTTCTAGAAGTCTACTTTGTTCAGATTAAAATGTTTGTACCTGCTCAGATAAATAGGGCAAAAGAATCTGAAGCCTGGAGCTCTAATTCTCTGTGAATGTATCTGGAGGTGGGAGAGAAATGACTACCTTCTGCCTTTTCCTTTAGGACATTAATAAAGAAGAACATCTCTTCAACATTGTCCCCATTTGAGTTTCATCTTGGAGCTTCTTGGCTAGCAGCAGGATGGTCATTTTTTTCTTTGTAATCAGTAGGACTGTGAGCTTTTTCTCCTATGGAGACATCAAGAGGCTTATGATGATTTGACTATAATTATAAATCATAATCAATTATATATTAAGATGATTATGATGTAATATATCATCTATAATGTAACAATTATTATTATTATTGGCCAGTCTTGGGGCTTGAACTCAGGGCCTGGGCGCTGTCCTTGGGCTTTTTCAAGGCTAGTACTCTGCCACCTGAGCCACAGCACCAATTATGGCTTTATTTGTGTATGTGGTAGCCAGGAATTAAATCCAGGGCTTCATGCCTATTAGGCAAGCACTCTACCACTAGGCCTTGCTCCTGGACCCAACAATTATGAATTATATGTAAGTATTATAATCCAAAGGCTTATTGTAATCAGTTCTTTCAAGGAGCCCACTCCAGGACTTGCCTCAGTTCTGGCCAAGGTGGAGTTTGCATTTGGCTAGGATAGGAATCACCAGTAGTAGAATACTAGGACTCTTGGCCTTTGAGTGCAACATGACAAACGAATGGAAAACAGCATCCATTCTGTGCTTGGCTGAGTTAAGTCTTCTGTAAACTGCTTTCTTGGCATCTGGGAAGGCTCAGCACTAGCATTGTTTGCTGCCTCTTGTTTGTTTCCATCTTAGGATATAACTCTATCAAATTATTTCTCACACATCTCACCATGAAGTGGATCCTGTTCTTCTTTCTCCCATCATTGTTTATGCCATCCCTACCCCTTCTGCCATCCATTTCTCCCCAACCTTCTACTCTCCATTTGTATCTCTAGGATACCATCTGTCTAGAGAAATGGATACATTTCTTTCTCCCAGTAAAGAATTAAAAGGCAGGAAAAGGTTTCAGTAAACTGTTTCCAGTAAACAAAATTAATGTATCAAAGGAAAGCCATGAAAATATCTGGAGAAGAGCCCAAAGAGGAGTCTAATGGAGTCCTCTTGGAGTGTGGTTGTTATAGTCTGAAGTTTCTGGCCTTTCTCCTGCCTGGGTTTTACACTGATCACTTGATGGCTTGTGCACAACTTGCCCCAGAATTTTCCATCGATTGACCCAGGACATTATGGGAAGTGGGAACTCACTACAGCATTAGGGGAAGAAGAAACCCTTGAGTAGGAGCCTAAGGTATTATGAGAACAAGTAATGCCAGCCCCCAGACTATGCTTTCCAGGGCAGCAAAGATCACAGGCCTATCTTGAGTACCAGCTCATGGCGAGGAAGCCAGCCAGTTGGCTCTCATCCAACTGAGATCCGTTAAAGGGTTGAGAATAAAACTTTGATGAAGTAAGCAAAATGATATCTCCTATTAATCATGCCAATTTCTTCACAGAGCCATAAAAGTTAGAAAATATCAAAAGATACCACCATGTGGTTACAATCTGCATATGATATGTCCTTGGTTAAAATTATTGCCCCTCCCTGATTTCCTTCTCATTCATTCACAACTTTTGATCTCCATCCCTCATGACTTGAATCAGAAGTATCAGTTGTATCAGCCTCTCTTCATATTGCTATGTGGCCACTTTATCCTGGGCATCCTGCCCATGTGGGCACTCTGAGTCTACTTATAGGCTTCAACCTTAGGCCCTGACCTTGAGTAAGACTGACCTACAATGATCTAATTTGTTTTAGATGCAGTTATCAGGCTTAGCATTCAGGAATCCTAGCTGACTTGGGGAGCAGGTTGCCCAAGCTTGTATGTATCCATGGAGATCTGTCACTCAGCCCAACACGATCAAAATGGCTACAGCTTAGAACATGCAACTCAGATACCAGAGATGATGAATTCATTCTGCAATTAACAGCCAGAATAAGGGTCAGGTTTTGTCTAAGACTTTATTTATTTTATTCCTTCTCCAAATAGGAAAGTGATTGTTTGCATAATTCTGCCTTGCCATTAACGAATGACAAATGCAGTATCTAATTGTGCTTGCATTTGGTGAACAAGTGAAATTAATTGTCCTTGCAAAGACTGTCTCCTGAGGTGTTGGAGAAGAGCAGGAATGCGTGCATGCCTAGGTAAACCCCCTGACAATGTAGAACTCTATACTCACATCGCCCCCAAGCCTGAATGGGTGATTATGACATGTTTAGTCAACCTAGAATTGGGAGAGATTCATTGGAAGCCACATTTCTATTGGCCTTTGCCGCCAGAGCTCTAGACCTTTTGTCTGGAGATAGGATCCCTATAGGCATGGCCTGAGTCAAGGGCTTTTGCACAAATGGTTTATTGAACAGATGGGGAAATTTCTAGAGAAGCAGAATGAGGAAAACAGGTGACAGGGGAAAAGTATCAAGCAAGAAGGTGATCTCAGTCTGAAACTAGCTCTAGGCCAATCCCAGGAGAGTTTGCAGTGAAATCAGCCCCGCCTCCTGCTAATCCTGTGCTTAGGTGGGACCCAGCCCTCAGCACTCCATTGAGCTTCAATTGCCTACTAGACCACTGGTTACTTTTTGTGGAAGAGATGCAGGTGACATTTCTAAGGGTAATCGCTCCCCTCTTCTCTACCTTAGCAGCCAATATTCTGAAAAGGAGGAGGAATAAACAGTCCCACCTCTGGCTTTTTTTTATTTTTTGGGTGATTAATTGAAGCTACGAGTCTTACAAGCTTTCTCGCCTGGGCTGGCTTTGAACTGTAACAGGATTATAGGTGTGAGCCACCAGTACCTGACTTATGAAACATATTTTAATTTTCTTGCTTGGCTATTTTCTTAGATATCTCCCATCACCACTAGGAGCAAGGAGTTCTCCAGAGTGACACAGACAATGAGTGTCATTGTTGCCAGTGTCCTTCTGTAACAACCTTCCTGCATCCAGCCCTTCCTGCAAAGGGCTGTCTCAGGTTGAAGTTGTCATTGCTCATGATTTTGGAAAAACAAGTGAGAACATGGGGAGGGTGGAAAGAAGAAAATAACATGTAGATATTAAATACAGGGTCAATTGAAAGCCCTAATGCATTTTATCACTGGCTTGTAGCCACAGCTCTCATGTGTGTCTTGCCCAGGGGTAAATACCAGCATTAGCTCTCCCAAATTCATAAAACTTTTACTGGGAGTACATTTCTTCCCTCTCCCCTCTCCCTGTCTTCTGAGCAATTTCCTAATATGCAGTAACGCAAACCAGCAGCATTGAGGCTGATGGACGCTCTCTTATCTCTTGTGAAACAGCTGTAAAGCCATTGATAGTGCAATGAACACGAACCTAGAAACGAGCTCTAAAAAATAATTTTCAATAAACGCCGATGGAATATATTAGCATGTTAGGCAGAATGAGTCTCTGAATGTCTATGTCTCATGCCCAGGGTTTGTCCTACATTTATCTCCTCCTGGGAAAAAGGATCTAGTGTGTCTTTGATTACAATTTTCATTAATAATGAATGAACCTCCCAGTGCCATACAATGGGTGTGTAACAGGCAAGTAATCCATTTGTCTCTGCTATGGATGCACTTATGTAGCACTTTAAAAAAAAGTCGACAGTATTCACTCTTGACTTGCCTTTCAGTGTATGGGACAGATTATATGACTCCACAAAATGTTGCTTCTGTGATCTGGAATAATCCTTAACTCCTGAGAGCCCTTTTTCTCATCTTTAAAATGAGGCTAATGAATTACAACTGATTTTGTAAAATGTCTTCTTGGTCAATCTGTGAAATCTGTGTAATGGTTTCTGGAATATTCTCAGGTGTCCCATGAGATACAACCTATAATCTCTTATAATCCATCACTCTCTATAATAGGACCTCATCATTTGTCTTTCTTCCACTTATAAGTCGTATTTCTCATTGTTTGATCTCTAACATACATTTCCTGAGTACCTAGTTGGAGGTTGGGTTTCTAGTTAAGAAAGATGCCGTCTGCATCCTGGATACAGGGAAGAACAAACTAACTTATGAATCAGGAAAGAGATACAGGGAGATCATCACATTCACATGTCCTACAGGAAATATGATAGAATAAACATGAAGGATGTGGCAACTGAACTGAGAAAAGTAAGATTAGAATGAGAAGAAAGTCAATGGTGGAAAGAGAAAAAAAATACGTTTTAATATAAATGACATTTTACAAATGGATTTATCAACTAGGATAAGAGTGATCAGGATCAAATTTGTAGTGCTAAAAATTTCTAATTATCTCTGTTGGACGAAAGTATGGATTGAAATATTGGCGGCCAAGATGGAATAGTCAAAGGATAGGTAAAGAAGCTGAACTACAGGGTGAAATTCAAAATGAAGAATGAAGAAATAGAAGCAGAATTCTGTTGAATAAATGTTACAGAGGCAGAGGAAGAAGGGGTTAGGAACAATTTTAGTGCTTTATGTTTAGAAATGTGAGAAGATACTATTGTCTTCCCAGGATATGGGAAGAAGAGGGCTTGCTGTTGGCAATCTAAGTATAAACAATCTGCCTGTTGGCATCTTGAAGGTTCTTTGCTGTAAGCCTGTGAGAGAAAGAAGGCCTGATGGTGATGAGGCAGCTCCATCTCATCTCTAAGTGGATGAAATGAGATACAGGAGATGGAGAAGATTACAGAATTTGTAAGTAGGGATCAAAGATTAAAGGTAAATAAAACAGAATAGTATCAAACGGGCATCCGTGGGCAAAGCATTTTCCAGGAGATGGTGGTCTGAGGATTGGAGGTATCTAGCAAGATGGTAGACCATATTGACTCCTCACTGGCTAAGTTTTATTGAGAGGAGGGGCCAGCTAACTGTGAGCAGAAGAGCTTCAAAGAATTTGTGTGCCTCTCAGATTTCCCCAGATTGATGTTTCTAGACCCAAGAGACTATGTCCTAATGTTCTTTTGTACATCCCCCCCATTTTAAATTTCTGATACTACAGTTTCTGGCTCTTCTTCTGAAGTATCTCCCTTTTTGAGGAGCAGTATTCTTTTAGTAAATTATTCCAGATGGAAATATAATAGGCTTAAAAAAGGAGGGGCTTGGTAATATCTTCAGCAATAGGGGCAAAATCATCATTGCTTTGTTTCTAATGAAAGTCTCTCTCACACACACACTCTTTTTCTTTTTCTTATTTGGCATCTGAGGCTCATTTTGTTGCCTTCTAGTCCTTGACTTGTCTGTATTCCATTTCCTCACAGTACCCTTGTATCTCTGAAATGGTAAAGATGGGATAAACCAAGTTAAAAAGTTTTCAGAGACTTTTTTAATATTGTTATTCATCCTAAGTTTCTAAGATGGGGCTATAGAGTTCATTCTTTCCTAAATATATTTTAAAATCTCAAAAGTACTTACTAAAAAAAAGATGAGAGGGGCATTGAGAGTGGCCTAGTGGTAGAGTGCCTGCCTAGCATGCATGAAATCTTGGGGTTCCATTCTTCAGTACCACATACACAAAGCCAGAAGTGGTATGTGACTTAAGTGGTAGAGGGTTAGCCTTGAGAAGACCCAGGAACAGTGCTCAGGCCCTGAGTTCAAACCCCAGGACTGACAAAGAAAAAAAGATTAGAAAACCAATTTAATAAAGTAATTTGAAAAATCTTATTTTCCTTACACCTTTAAGGGAAACAAAGTCTCTATTCCTTATGATACAACTTTGACAGTATTCCTCACTGTAAGCCAAAACAGTAGATTGTATTGTTTGCATGAAAAACAAAAAGCCAAAATGATCCTGTGTGTGTGTGTATGTGTGTGTGTGTGAGTGTGTTAGTGTGAGAATGTGAGTGTGTGAATGTGAGTGTGAGAGTGTGTGAATGTGAGTGTGTGAATGTGAGTGTGTATATGTGTGTGAGTGCATTTGAGTGTGTGTATGTGTGTGAGAGTGTGAATGTGTGTGAGTGTGTATGTGTGTGAGTGTGTATGTGTGTGAGTGAGTGTGTGTATGTGTGTGAGTGTGTGTATGTGTGTGTGAGTTTGAGTTTGTGTGTGTATGTGTGAGTGTGAGTATGTGTGTGAGTGTGTCTGTGTGTGTGAGTGTGTGTATGTGTGTGTGAATGTGAGTGTGTGTGTGAGTTTGAGTGTGTGTGTGTGCTGGTGCTAGGCTTGAACTCAAGGAATCAGGACCTTGTTCTCTTGTTTGTCTTTTTTACTCAAATGTGAAACTCTTTCATTTCTTTGGTCTCAGCTTTTGAGTCATTTATTGGAGGTAAGAGACTCTCTGCTTTGTCTGCCTGGGCTAACTTCAAACCGGGATCCTCAGATGCCAGCCTCCTAAGTAGCTAGGATTACAGGCATGAGCTAATATCTTTGAAGGCTTCAGGAGTAAACTAGGATAAGAGATCTTCTCTTTTAGCAGTCTGTTACTACATGAAGCAGATGTATTTTGTCTGGTGTGGGATACAGAACATGCCCCAGAGTCTCATCAGATCAGTGTGGGAGATAGGAACCAAAGCCCTCGTCCTTGACAGTCTAACCCAGTCATTGACACAGCTAAAATCCTACGTCCTCTGACTCCACACAGGACTCCAATGCCACAGGGTAGGGTCCTGAATCAAAATGAAGTTTCAGGAGGCCTCTATGAATGTGAGTCAGGGCTGTGGTGGGGAGGGCAGAGGGGATGAGTGTGGAGGATGAGGGCAGGGACTTCAGAAAGTGTGGACATTGCTTCTTTGGATACGTTTGTGTCTTACCTTATCTAGTCTGCTCATCCATTTCAGGAACCATTTGTCTTTTGGGCCTGTCCCTGTGACCCCAGAGGGGTTCTTTGAGCCTGTCCCGATTCCAGTTTTCTCCTCACACATGTGCCCTGGGCTTTGTGATGGCTAGTGACTGAGCAAAGCAATGCTGTCTGTAAAAACATCTGCATGGGGCTTGACACCCAGGAATCTTTAAACACACAAAAAAGCATCTGTATTTCACTATGCATCTTCTCAATTGCTACTGGACATGTTCAGCTTGGTGAGGGCCACGTGCTTGCTTGATGCTGGGGCAGAGGAGTCTTGTAAACAACCATGTTTCACCTCCTGGTGATGCCAACAGATTCTAATTTGCTCCTGGTGATGCCAACAGATTCTAACTTGAGCCATGTTTTCCAGACACTCAACTCAGCTAGTGCAAGTCCACCATTACTCACTGTTGACTCTTCTGTGTGCTGAGATCTAGATCTTTCAGACCACAGTCCCTTATCACAACTTAGATTCTGGACTTACTGCAATGTTCACGAACTAGTGAGGGCTATCAATGCCACTTTTGCTTGTCATCATGTAGAGTCTGAAAATTAGTGTCATTCTCAAAGAAGGATGAATGGCTTGACTATCCTGGCTGAAGTTTCGAATGCCATCTGCCCAGAAGCAGTGGCAAGTTTTGTAGCCATCCCTGAGGCCTTTGTCAACATTTGCAGACTTGGCTGTGCGTCTTTGGGGATTGACTATCCTTTCCGGGCTTCCTTGTCATGATTTCTGAAATCAGGGGATTTTATAGCATTTCCAGTCTTATTTTTAAGTCTAACATCTTGTGAACTTACATGAGCAACCTGGCTGTAACATTGGGCCTACCTAGTACTTTGTGTAACACATCTCAGAAATGATCTCTTGACTTAGCCAACCAAGAAAAGAAGTCTTTGGTACTGGAAAATTAAAATAAAATACATGCCCATAGAGCCTCACTCAGGGGTAGAAACCACACACACGCAGACACACACACACACACACACACACACACACACACACACACACACACGGCCTCCTCCTATTGCTTACATGCAGATAGAGTCTGCCTTTTCTTTTTGTGGATCAATTGTTAGCTTGGTCTCCACTTCAGGCCAGGAAGTGCTCCGCTGAAGCTGCTTTGCCCACCTTGGGATCCAACGGTGAGCCTGACAGGCTGTGGGATGTGTGAACTTGATGCCCTCACACGGCTGGTGCAGGTTAGCAGGCATGTTTCCCTTGGAGATGGGGCGGACTCAGCTGGTACAGCAATGTGTGGGCTCTGCATGGTTGTTTTTGCCTGGGACTTAGGAAAGTGTGGGAGGATGCTCGCTCACCTGCTGAGAGTCCAGGCTCCGAGTGTCATAGAGAAGTAGTGGGATGGTGAGGTGCATTTCCTAGAGAACAGAGACAGGAACAGAACTTACCTGAACCATTCCTCAGAGTCACATCTATAGCCATGCCGTTCAGACAGGCTGAACTCATCAGTTTATCCACTCACAATATCTTTTGTGGATCAAATACTCTAGACCAAGAATTGGATGGTTCTTCAGAAGCAGGGAGACCTATTGAGTGTCTTGAGTCTCCAACGCTAAAACACTGTGAACAGTGCATGCTGGGAGTCATTTTGCCTGAGCTCGCATCCTAAGATCCAAAACTGAATCGTTATGTGACTTTGGGCAAATTAATTAGTCTTCTAGCTCTAGATTGCTTTTCTGTAGATTAAAAATAATAGGCCCTACTTATAACCTTTGTTGTGTGAGTACTTAGAGCAATGCTCTATTAGAAAAAAAGCAAGCCAAAGAAGTGTGTGTGTGTGTGTGTGTGTGTGTGTGTGTGTGTGTGTGTGTGTGTGACTCTGGTAAAAGAAATACATGTTATATGTTAGATGATATCACTGACTTACTTATCAGCCATGGGAAAATGCTGGGGAAGAAGTCCAGAAGTACAGCCCATAAAATATAGTCAGGCTTCCCAGTGCCAAGTGTGGGTACTGATTTACACCTGAGACCTTTGAAGTGATAGGAGTAGGACATGAAAATCAAGTCTACTTTTCTGCTACTGAAGACACTCTACTCCTCACTGTTTTGGTCTTTTTGTCTGTTCATTTCTCTTTAGAGCCTTTTCTGCATTTTCCCAAGGTAAACCAGTAATATTGACATTGGTGGAGTTGGGATACCTGAGAAATACTGTGTGATCATTGCTGTTTGGATATGAAATGTTGAAATAAGAGTCAGAAGAGCCATGTCCTACTGGCTTACTTTTGTAATCCTAACTATTCAGGAGGTTGAGACCTGAAGATCACAGTTCAAAGCCATCCCAGGCAGGAAAGCCCATGAGACTCTTAATTAACCATCAAAAAAAACCAAGTGGAGCTGTGGATCAAGTGGTAGACTGCCAGCCTTGTGCAAAAAAGCTCAGGGATAAGGCCCAGGCCCTGAGTTCAAGCCCCAGGACCAGCACATACCCAACACACACACACACACACACACACACACACACACACACAAGAAAAGTCTAATCCTTGGTTCTAGGCTGTAGCAGAATAGTGATGCCCACATCCAAGGTAAAATTTACAGAAAAGGAGCCAGCTTTGATAGGCACAATAAAATCCCATGGGACCAAGTAGTGTTGGATGCCATTAGGTATCTAGGTAAATTCCTAACATGTTAAGGTGCTTAGGTGAATGTGGTCAGAGTAACCTGAGGCCATACCCATTTGTACTATTTGAAATCAGGACACATTCTTGGAACAGCAAAGGATGGACTCTTGAATCATGGATCTTGAATACTGGATCTGGGTTTCTTCACCTATAAAATAATATATGTCTTTCTTGGCATGTAGATATTCCTTGATATATGATAGAATCATATCATACTCACTCATCATAGGATTAAAAATATTCTGAGTTTTAATATGTAAACATATTGCTGGGAGCTGGTGTCTCATGCTTATAATCCTAGAATGTCAGGAGACTAAGATCTGAGGATGGTGATTTGAAGTCTGCTTGGACAAGAAAGTCCATAAGACTTATTTCTAACTGACCACCAGAAAGTTGGATGTGAGGTTATACTTTAAATGTTAGAGTGCTAGCCTTGAATGAAAAAGCTAAAAGTCATTGCCTGAGGACCCGAGTTCAAGCCCTAGTATCAGCAAATACACACACATACCCAACACACACACACACACAAACACATACACTCACTCACTCACATACATCCTTAGCCTGGATTAAGAACAAAATTTAAATTTCAATGGACTACATATCTTCCCCCATCATTGTAAAGTCAACAGATTGCAAGTTGAACTATAGTAAGTCAGGGACCATCTGTATTCTGAAATTTTACTGCAGAATAAATACCTATTAAATATTAGCTACTCCCCAGGCTGTATCATGGGAATATTTAGAAGAGTGATGTTCTAATTATTTACAAAAGAAGTAGGTTGTCAGGCAATTTGTTTATGTAATTTCTGTACTGAGGATTGGAAGGTCTTTGCCAAGATCAGAGCTCTGACCTCCAGGGGTGAGCTGAGCTCTCTCTCAGAGCCCACCACCAGCAGAGATTCTGATTTTGCCTGACAATGCCCCTCCCTTCCTGAGATAGCATGGAGATGCATGTTTATGTATTTCCAGCCATTACCCCCAGAGCTCAGATTTTCCTGTCCTTGGTGTCACTTTAATTAATACACTCCTGTGTGCTGGATGACAAAATTAGGTTGCAGGGGTGGCAGGCATTTATATCATGAAGGAAGAGAAAAAGGTGTTTTGCACCATTTTCCTTTTTGAGCTCTGCTATTAATCTTTGAAATCAATACTCCTTTATTTTTGGCTCAAGAAGATGGAGTTGGGGTGGAATCAGACTGTCAAGCAATCTGAGGCCACATCTACATAAGTAATAGAGATGGTTGGTTCTGTTCACTCTAGGTGAAAATAGGCGTCCCTGGCCAGATGTGGTAGGACCGGCCTTTGTGATTCTCATGCCAACTTTCTGATATGTTTGATTTAGGTAAAGTGCCTGGAACCTGCTGGGACTAAGTTGTTATTCAATACCATCTGCACTTTCACTATAATTAATATCACAAGAATTAAGATCCCGTGCTTTCATTGCTGTGTTAACCCCTTAGGAGCCTAGGGGAAAGTAGAAGTGTAGACCAGGCTTCTTAGAGGACTTTGACTTTCTCCGCTGATGTCCTTTCTGGAATCTCTCCATGGTTGGCACCTGTCCACACGTACCCCTGGGGCTGTTGGACAGGAAACTGGACATTGTTGACCCCAAAGATAATTTGCTAAAATATCAGTCACTTCCACTTTCCTGATTCTTTAAACTGCCTCAAAACCCCCAATAACAGCGCAAATAATAGCTGTGATGATGTTGATAATAGTGGTAAGTGTTGTTGGTTGAGAGATTACTACTCTTGTATTATATTGTACAATATCATGTGTCATGTATGTGTGTGTGTGTATGTGTATATGTGTTTATATCATCTGTCAGTATTTGTAAGGAAGTAGATCCAAGACTCTTGTCTTCAGTGAGTGTGAAAATCTAAAGATGCACATAACCTACCTTCATCCCCAGTACATTTTAAATCATCTCCACATGACTTATAACACCTAATGCACATGTCAGTACCATGTAGTTATTGTCTTATATTGTTTAGCAAATACTGACAGGAAAACTAAAGTAAGTACCATGCATGATCATTATAGCTACAGAGGATTTTTCCCTCAAATCTTTCTAACCTACAGTCGGTTGAACTCTTAGATGTGAAACTCATGGATTTGGAGTATCAACAATGTATGAGTATGAAAACATACACACTACCCTGTGTGCTGTGAGTGCTTTGCCTCTCATCTCTTCTCACTTCACATTCACAACAGCAAGAAGGAATAATTGTATGCAATTTTAATTAAATGACACTATAAAAATGTTCTTATAGTTCACATAATGCTTTTGGTATTGTTGATCTTTAAAAAATTAAATGGTCTTTTGTAATGGAAAAAAATGAGAATGCACAAACCATAATAAATAAACCACATCAGATAATTTTTATTCACTGAGCCATTGTTAATGATGAGGACTCTGAGGCAGAGAATCAGTTCCCATGGTTGGCATGTGGCTGGGCGCTGACTCAAATGTATGCGTGCTGGAGCAAAGTCATTGGCTTTTATTGACATATATCACTACATAACATAATTAGGTAGAAGTAGAAAGTCTTCAAGCAGATGAAGGACCTGTTGTGGCCTCCTGAGTTTCATTCCTTTGTAGAAAAATGAAATCTCAGATTCTACAATCATAGCCCCTGACATCTTTTTTTTTTTCTTTTAATCAGTTGTGGGGATTGAACTTTGTGCCTGGGCTCTATCCCTGAGTGCTTCAGCTCAAGGTTTAGTGCTCTACCATTGACCCACAGTGCCACTTCCAGTTTTCTGCTGGTTAATTGGAGATAAGAGTCTTTAGTTCCCAGACTGGCTTTGAACCAAGATCCACAGAAGTCAGTGTCCCAGGTAGCTAGGATTACAGGAATGAGCCACTGCACTTGGCTCCTCTATGGTTCTTATGGCTGTGGTTTAGCTAAATCCTCAGTCAAGTTGGAGCTCTAACTTGGGCTCCCCTGCCCAGCTTAAGCTGGCTGGGACTGTGAAAATGATATATCACACAAGACATGAACATATTCAGATACCACAAAAGGTTATAAAAAGAACCAGAAATGTCAACTGTGAAGTCTGAATGGCAAGATTAGTGTTAAAGCTATATTCTATTTTTGAGGGAAGAGCTCTTAGGCAGACCTTGTTGTCTAGTCTCTGGTCTGGCTGTCATAAGCTATGAACAGGTCACTTCTTCCATATGACTACATTTGCTTCTCTTGGAGTGCATGGGACTCTTGACACACAGTGGCATGCTTTTCAATAGCATGCCTCCCTCAGCTGGAGGGCCTGAAGCGTGGAAACCAAGCCATCTCCTAAGGGGTAGTAGCCATGCGATTCTCAGGAGGTCCCTTTTGTCCTCCACTCTGCCTTCTGATGTGGCAGCATGTAAGGACTGAGCTGCTATTCTTTACCCCAAATTAACTGTTGAGGAGTGAGGAAGAAGTGAACCTGAGTTGGAGGAGAGTTTCTCCCTGTTAGTCATAGGAGTGTCTCTTGACAATAAATTGGCTCACGTGTGCACTTATTTACTGGACACATTGATTATTGGTATGGGTTAGTCATTGGGTATTTGAATAACAATGCCCTAGGAGTGACATGATAACTATACTGGGAGTCATTCCACTCATTTATTTCATCATTCACACAGCTCTACATCATTAGAGATCATTGTCTCCTGTGCATTTGGCATTGTGTTAGATCTTGGAAATTGAAAGATGAACCAGGACCCATGGCCTTTACCTTCACAGATTAGCAGTTTGAAATTCAGAGCAGTATGAGAGTCACTTTGTACTGTTCAGAAAGATAGTGGGTGCTGTGACTGAGAACTGAAGGACATAGGATGGCTGGAACAGTAGAAATGGATTTTCCCATAGCTCTAGATGCTGAAAGTCTGACATCAAAGATATTGTCTGGTTCCTTCTGAAGGCTGTTTGGGAAAATCTGTCCTCTGCTTCTCCTTGTCCATCTTTGGCATTTCTTGCCTTATACATTTATTACCCTGAGCTGGCCCTTCAACTTCACATTATGCTCATACAGCATTCTAAGTATCTGCATCCCAATTGTATTGTTTTCATTTAAAACAAGTACATCAGTTGTATTGAAATCAGGGCCACCCTGATGAATGTGGACTTTTGAAGACCCTGTCTGCAAAATAACATCACAGTCTTCACAGGTGCCAGGGATTAGAACTCCAGCCTATGGATTTTGTGGAAGAAGTAGTTCAATCCCCAAATGAGGATGGGTGTGCATTTAGCGGCAGCTTGCACATAGTGATCTGTAGCCAGTCTCTCAAGTATAAGGAGTGATGGTATCATTCATATGTGTTTCCCTGTGGCAGATGGGAGGGGCCAGCCATGAGGGCCATGGCCTTGGGAAAGCCTTTGTTTGGCCAGAGTATTAAGTAGAGGGGAGATGCCAGAAGAGTAAGGTAAAGGTCTTGTATGGCCCAGGGAGCTGTGTTTGGAGTGGTCACATTCTCCTGTTGGGAGTAGACAGCCATGGAAAGTTTATTCAGAAAGCAGTGTAGTCAGAATTCCTCAGCACCTCCCATAGAGCCCTGGTCACACTGGTGTTGCAGGCCACAGTGACACATCCCATGTGGAGAGAGTCTGTACTTCTCTTGAAAAGAAACTTCCACTCCACCACAAGTTCACTGCCAGCTCTCCCTGCTCAAAGCCTTTGAACCTTGGGCTCACTCTGGGTTTGCGGTTTTTATATGTTCATTATTTCTCATCCAAGCACTGTAGGGCAATGTTATGTCACTATGAGGAGGCACTGTATTATGTCCCTGTCACAGTCACCTGAAATGATGCCTCTGGAGATGGTGGATATTTTTTCTCTTTTCTCCTTTCCTTTGTTTCCCTTTCCATTTCCCTTCCCTTTCCTCTTGCGCCTTTTCCTTTTCCTTTCCTTTCTTTCTCTTCCCTTCTCTTTTAGTGCCACTACTGGTGTGCTTGAATTCAGGGTCTGGGCACTGTCCCTTAGCTTTTTCACTCAAGGCTTGTGCTCTACTATTTAAGCAACAGCTCTACTTGTAACTTCTTGTGGTGAATGGAAAAGAAAAGTCTCACAGGCTTTCTGCTTTGCTTGGCTTTGAACCTTGGACCTCAGTTTTCTGAGTAGCTAAGATTACAGGCAGGAAACACCCCTGGCCAGCATAGAGATAGTGAATTTTCTTCACTCGTGTGTGTGTGTGTGTGTGTGTGTGTGTGTGTGTGGCTGTGACCGTGGTGTGACTTGGAGATGAGCTTCCAAGCTCCTCAGTTGTGAGGAAGCAGCTGGCAGTGCTCTAACAGGGCAACGTTCTTGGTGTCTGGATAAACTGTTTATTGTTTAATTACCCGAAGGCTGGATGTTTTGGTTTTTGTTGTTGTTGCTGTTTGAGATCCTCCCCCTGGTAACTGATTCCCAATAGGCTACAAAATGAGATTCCAGTTTTCAGAGAAAAAAAGCTCATGATGTTTCTTGTTAGAAGACAGAATCCTAAACAAGATCCTGCCAGCTCAGACCACAGAACACTGAAATATCACAGCAGGAAAGAGCTGATGGATCGTCAGATCCAGGGTTTGCCATTGCACATGGTGGCAGAGCCAGACAGGGAATCTATGGCTCCATGGTAGTGTGGTCTCATTCTCTCATTCTGTCATTGGGAAACCTGCAGATTAGCACCATAGTTATCACTCACAATATGTTTCTTACTGGCACAATTCGCCGTGCCTTGTCTAAACTCATGAATGATCCCTGAATCCTCCAATAACCCCTGTGGCACATATGAGGACACTAATACATTGGGAGGTAGCTTCCACAAGGCTGCAGAGCTAGCAAGTGCCAGACTGAGGTCCCAAACCACAGAAGGACTTCTATGCGAAAGTCTGTACCTCTGTGACACTCCCCCAAATATCTGGGGCTCTTTCAGGCTAGCTGCATGGAGCGACGTCTGTCAGGATGGGGCCATATTAGTCCCTACTTTCCTTCTGTTTCTCAACAAGCTCAAAGAGAAAACCAGGTTTCATAGCCAACAAGACTGGTTTCTTTTCTCTTTCTTCTCCTTCCTTCCTTCCTTCCTTCCTTCCTTCCTTCCTTCCTTCCTTCCTTCCTTCCTTCCTTCTTTTGCTGTAATTGGAGATAAGTGCCTCACAGACTTCCCTATCCAAGCCAGCTTCAAACTGCAATTTTCAGATCTCAGCCTCTTGAGTGACTAGTATAATAGGCTTGAGCCAGTGGCACCCTGCAAGCTAGTTTCTTTTTAAATTTAAATTTAAGACTTACTGGTACCTTTAAGTAGTTGTACAAAGGAGTGTCCTTAAACAAGCCAGTTTCTGAGTACAATGCATCTTTATCAATGTCACCCCTTCCTACCCTTAAACTCTGTGGTTCTATTTTTACATATGTATATCGAATATAATGGCTTCCTTCCTTCATTTGTTCCTCCTTCTCTTTAGCCTCTCTGCCCCTCAACAAAGCTTTACAGCTTCTTGGTATGTATTTTGTTAAACTGATTTTTAGTTGTTAATCTTTATACTGTTGGAATCCTTCCGCATGTATATTATGCTTTGTAGTCTCAGGTACTCAAACTTTCAAGTTGAACAGATTCTTGGTGACTTGACTTAAGCTTTTATATCATGAGGAAAGTTGGGTCCTGGGACTGAAGACAGATAACCACCTGTGGGGTAGCTGCGGGAATGCGGAAAAGTGGAGCTATTCCCAGCTCTGGGTAGGATTGATGATGCCTAAATATCAGGGCTTCCCAGTGTATGTTGTCAATAATCTTTCCATGGTGGTTTGTCTAGGTCCAGAGATGGGTAGGATTTGTTTTTCTCGTATTGGGACTTGAAATCAGGGCCTGTGCACTGTCCCTTGGCTTTTTCCCACCAAGACTGATGCTCTACCACTTGAGCCACAGCTCTACTTTCATCTTTTTGGTGGCTGTCTGGAGATAAGGATCTCACAGACTTGATCCTTAGAGCTTGGCCTTCTAAGTAGCTAGGATTACTAGTGTCTTATTTTCCTGGGTGTTCTATTTCTACTGGACACTGGCAGAGTTATCCTCAGTGGCTTTCCTAAACCCTAAGAAGTTAATGGGATGAATAATTATCCCAGAAAACGAGAAACAGGCCCATGCTCCATCCTGCCAGTATATGGCTGCAGCTGTAGACTGTGCTGTTCTAACAGGCGCTGGCAGATGCCAGTGAGGCCTGCCTAAGATATTCAGACAGCCCATGGTATTGGCTGGATACAGTGCCAGGAGAGGGCTGACTGGCTTGTAGGGCTCCTGATGGTGGTCTGGTTGGCACCTGGCATTGCTCATGTTGCCCAAAGATATTTTGTCTGAGAGAAAATGGGCTGAAAGTCCCATAAAATGGACATCATCCCTCTTTGGAGCTGGTTTGAGATAATCTTTGACATAGCTCAGAGATACAGGTCTGAAAATGCTGGGTATTATATGAATAAGCCATGTCAACTTTTTTTTTTCTCCTATGGGCCAGTTCCCAAATCTCCAAACTTCATGATCTATAAGGTAGAAATATTATCTTACCAGAGATCCCATCTATGGTGTAGCACTTTGCCCAAAGTTGGATTCCTTCTATCCTCTGGTTTCAAATGACACCTGTCAACAATAAACATACCTTCTTTTCCCAACTTTCTTTCCTAACCTTTCTATCATAGTTTTTGTTCTTGCTAAAGAGATTCAGAATGGCTAGCAATGCAGAGTTTCATATGTAATTAGCTAGTTGCTCATTGTTCAATAATAGGTTCTTGTATGCTAGAATCCCCTTCTCGCTGGCTTTGCCACAAGGGAAGGGACTCTGTGTGTTTTCTTGCACAGACAGTTTTATCAACCCAGAGTTGTGTAAAAACCTGAGCAGTTGGTTGTCTCTCAAACTGTGAACCCTATTCCAGCTGCCTTGGCTTGTTTATCTGTCATAGGAATCGGCCTATACTTGGTTTCCTATCTCACACTAGGGAATCCCAAGCTGCTCCTGTATTCTAGAGTTTGTCATAGTGAATGACATCACTTAGTCTGGGTATCTGGACACTCCCCAGGCCATCAGTGCACACGCAGACATGCATATACCCAGGCTTAAACCTGTGCATGTGCACATAGCTAGATATGAATTTGTGCATGTGCATGTGTATACACACATATGCACTAAAGTATATGTTGGTTGGGTGCTGGTGGCTCACACCTATAATCCTAGCTACTCAGGAGGCTGAGATCTGAGGATTGTTATTTGAATCCAGCCTGGGTGGTAAAGTCTGTGAGACTTGTTTTTGTTTTTGTTTTTTATGTGACAGTCACATAAGTCAGATAATGAATACATTTCTTGTTGAACAGTGTTAACCTCTCTCTCAATTTCTCCCAGTTGTTTTCCGTCCCTCCCCATCCCTAAGTCAGATAAACTTACAAGACAGACTCTTATCTCACCCAAATAACTGGAAATGGAGTATGTGTGATTCAAGTAGTATAGCATCAACCGTAAATAAAAAGGCTAATGGACGGCATCCAGGCCTTGAGCTCCAACAGACAGACAGGCAGACAGACAGACAAAAAACCCCATATGATTTGTTTTTTGTAGTGATTTCCCCACTTTCCAATGTGTAGGACAAGCCACTTGATCACCTCTGAGTTTTCTGACCCCTGATGGTTTAGAGAACACTGATGGTTTATCATAGTTTCAACATCACTGTGCTTTCATAGTTCCAGTATGACTATCCTCTAAGTGGTTATGGATAATTGTTTTATCGTGGTCTTATCCATTATTCTTCTTATTTGCCTATCCTAACAAACCAACAGTAGTCCCAGAAGGTCTCACTGCCTCCCTCATGCACCTGTCTTTTGAAAATACTGTTACTCTGGTCCAGAATGTCTTTACTTTTTCTGCTATATGCATTCATTTTTGTACTGCATCCTCAGCTTTGACCTCATTTTTCTTATGTACCTTCTCTTTTCTCCTTTTGAGTCTACCCATAATATATGTCCAAGCTGGGAAGTGTTCTATATCATGACCCCATGTCACTGTGTATAATTGTAGCAATGCCTTTTGTTGTGTGTACCAGCACTGGAGCTTGAGCTCAAGGCCTCGGCTCTGTCCCTTAGTTTTTTTCCACTCAAGGATAGCTCTCTACCATTTAAGTCACTGATCCACTCTTAGTTCTTTTCTGAGTAATTGGAAATAAGAATATCAGGGTTATCTTGCCCGGGATGGCTACCATCCTGAGTCTTGTATTTCAGGCTCCTGAGTGGTTAAGATTATAGGCATGAGCCTATAGGTGTCTGGGTTCATACAGCACATTTTGCATGATTTTTTAATTATCTATGTACTTATTAATACTTCCCATATAACTTAGCTTCTTCCTGTAACTCTGGGATGAGCTAACATGTCTAACATGCCTATGTTTTTGTTTCAATCCTTCCTGGGCATGAAGACATCTTCTTAACTTGAGTCTCCTGTAACTGTCTATTTCTTAATCTCTCCAAGCCTCTGATCTGTGAAATGGGATGGGGAAGGTAATAATTTTTTGAAAGGCTTATTGCCAAGGTTAAATAAAGCAATGCAAATGAAGTGTAAGCATAGTCTGAGAGTTAGTAGTATTGTATCATTTTTTTCCTGACATGTTAAATGACTGACAGGGAAGCAGACATAGTAGAGGGGCCCAGAAGGAAAATAGAGAAGGGACCTAATGGGGAGAAAAGAGCCTTGGACTCCTGGTGTTGCTCTGGAGTATGAAGGGAAGCAGGCTGTGCCTAGGTGGAAAGAAGGCACCTTCACAGCCTCCAAGAGGGTAGCCACTCTGATTTGCATTTCAGCCACATTTATGACACCATCATAATGGATTAAGAGCCCCAGCACTGATATATTAAAGGTTAATGGTGCATCCTGCTTTTGTATTGATTTGTGGCAGCAAATATTTGTGGGTGTAGAGAGCTGAGAGCCAGCATGTTCTTGGCATGGAGGAACTGGCGGCTGGCAGGGCTGCTTGTGGAACACTCTCACTGAATGTCAGGGATGCAAGAGCCAAGGAAGCCAACAGCAGCTGCATCCTGGTGGGATGCTCTCAGCCAGTGGAGGCACATTTCCAAAAGTAAGATGGATCTTGAAACTTCATCCCCCTGAAGGTGGATCCCATAAAGAAGCAGGCTAGATTCCCAGACTCCTTAGAGATCTCTTGTGTTCTCAGCTGTGACCTACAGCACTGTGTTCCTCCTCCTGGCCCAGAACCACAACTCTTGTATTCAAGCATTGCTATGACTGCGTGTCTCAGATTCTCTATCCATCCATGGTCCTGAAAGGAGACTGGACATCCCTAGAGGTATGCTTTTCCCAGTAGAATCCAAGCTTAGATGCTGAAAGGCAAGAAAAGGTTAATTTATTTACATTGAATGTTTGATGCATAGCACCCATGTTCATGACAATGTCATGTAGGGAACAAAATGTTTTGGTTTGGCTGGAACACTCCTATAGTGCCCCCAGATCCCTCATTCCTGATGAGAGTTAGGCAAAGTTGCAGACACTGGTGCTGTAACTACAAGAGGAGAAGTTACAGAGCACAGTCATGTGTCAGATTGGTTTATATTTATTTGATCAGCTACTTCAAAGAGAGTAGGAGGGGTTTATATCATAACAAAGGCCTCCCAGAGACTGTGACATTGGATCAGTCAAGATACAAGAGAGGGAGGCAATTGGAGAAGGAAGGGTAGACCAAGTAGACCAGAAGATGCCGCTATGAATATCTCAAATGAGGAAGATGTGGAGATGGGTGTGTGAGAGTAGAGGCACTAGCACACTAGCATTCAGACCATTGAGACTTTCAAGGCCATGTAGGGAATTTTTTTATATTCCTTTGAGAGAGAAATTGTCTTGGGAGTATTTTAAACAGTGAGGTGGCCGAGTCAGGGGTTACATTCTAAAAGGATTGTTTGCTTGTTCCCCAGAGAATAGATTATATAAGAATTAAAAGTGGGGGCCGGGAGTTTGGCCTAGTGGTTAAAGTGCTTGCCTCGCATGCATGAAGACCCGGGTTCGATTCCTCGGTACCACATACCTTGAAAAAAGCCGGAAGTGGTGCTGAAGCTCAAGTGGTAGAGCTCTAGCCTTGAGAAAGTCCAAGGACAGTGCTCAGGCCCTGAGCTCAAGCCCAGGACTGCCAAAAAAAAAAAGAATTAAAAGTGGAAGCAAACTGTGTGCCTACAATCCTAATTACTAGGTAGGCTGCAATCTGAGAATCACAGTTCAAGGCCAACCTGGGTAGAAAGTCCATGAGACTCCAAACTAACCACGAAAAATAGTTGGAATTGGAGCGGTGGCTTAAAATGGTAGAGACCCACCCCTGTTCCTCCTCTAATTCTCCCAACTCAGTCAAACACTATTCTGTTCTTTGAGTTTCTGTGGCCCAAAACTTTAGAACTTCTGCCAATTCCCCTCTTTTTTGCATGTCTCACAAAATTTTCATTGTATCTGATCTCTTGTACATCAGTCAAGAACCTAAGGGCTTCCTCTCTCCTTCACTGCTAATCATTCAGTTTCTCTCTGGATACTGAGAACACTTTCTCTAAAGATCTTCCTCTTTCCATTTCCTTTTGTCTTTGTACCAGGCTTGAGGCTTGAACTCAGGGCCAGGTGATATTTTTGAGCATTTTTGGTTAGCACCAGCACCTAGCTATGGATTTTTATTTTTAAGGCAGAAGATGTATATGTTTTCAATCTGATGGAAATGATCTATAAAGAGAAGTCATTTCATTATATAGGAAATAGAAGTGACAACTAGAAGAGAAGTGTACTTTGCAAGAAATAGAGTTAGACATAAATAGGACCAGCAGCAGAACCTGTAGTTTAAAAGAAGGCTGGGTAGCTGGGTGCTTTTGGCTCATGCCTGTAATCCTAGCTACTCAAGAAGCTGAGGTCTGAGGATACAGTTAGATGCCTGCTAGGGCAGGAAAGTCTGTGAGACTCTTATCTTCAATTGCCCACCAAAAAGCCAGTAGTGGTTCAATGGCTCAAGTGATAGAGTGCTAATTTTGAGTAAAAAGAAGCTCAGGGACAGTGCCCATGCTAAGAGTTCAAGTCTCAGGACAGGCAAAAAAAAAATAACAAATAAAAATGAAGGCCAGGGCAGGTATACAATGGTTTTAGAATAACAAATTTATTTAAAAGGTACAGTTCTTTACTGATGACTTCTCCCTACTTGGGAAACAATAAGCAGAGTTAGAAGTTCATGAATTGCACAGTGAAATTTAGTATCAAGAGTCCACTTGAAGCCAGTGAAGTTAGTGAGTCTAATATTAGAGCCATCAACAGCCTGACTCCATTTCCTGTCTCAGCCATATTCAGCTAGTCAGCTACAAAGACAGTGTTCATGTAAACCAGAGTTGATTGTGACAGAAAACATGAACTGAGCACCTGCTGCCTATCTGTCACACCATTTATAGGCGTACTGATCTGTTATGCCCTGAGGAGGTTATGTCTAAGTTGGGAATCTTGCTCTCTCTCCTCCTTTTCCTTGGCTCCCTCTTTCCCCTTTTCTTTTTCCTCTCTCTCTCTCTCTCTCTCTCTCTCTCTCTCTCTCTCTCTCTCTCTCTCTCTCTCCTCCTTTAGTATTCTTCTTCCTTTCTCTCTTATTCCTCTTACACTTCTTTCTGTCTTCCTTTCCTTCCTGGGCATGGATCTAGTGGGCATAAATTCATTTCATCTCTAAGACCTTAGTGCTGAGCTGAGTCCTTGTAATGGGAAGATACTGAGCCTGAATGCAGATGGGAGGTAGGGGTTGTTGACAAAACAGGAGATCCTCAGGCTGGTAGTACCCCATGAGCAGAGCAGGCTATGAAAATGCAGGAGAAGGCAATAGGAGAGAACAGAAGTAATCATGTAGAGCCTCCTTTATAAGGGTAGTAGAGTCACCCGCATTGGACACTATTAATAGTGTAGATGTTGAGCTTCTGCTATATTCCAGGACCTTCACTGTGCACTTGGGCCACAGCTACCTCACTTCCTTTAAGTGCTCTTCACAATATCCCTTACTAAGCTGTTCTCACTTCCAAGATGCAAGTGGAGTCCTCTCACAAAAAGAAAACACAGGAATCAGTTGCCCACTATGTAATGACTCATCTACCCTAGTCTGTCTTGAGGGCAATATACCAGGCTTGGTTGAATCCAGGAGGAAGAATCAGAAGCCAGGGAGCATTTGGTCTGCCCAGTGTAATAATTCCCAGAACGGATTTCTGGATGCTGGGGATGGTCTTGTAGCCTTTTGAGTCAGTCTGGGTGTGTCAGTCTGGTCACTGAAGATACAATTATCCCAGGTCCTGGCTTGCTCATTATATTTCCAGCTGGCAGGGCAGGCGGTTGAAGGTGCAAGGAAGGCAGGGGTCTTATTTTCCAGACAGATCTCAGCACACTGAATGACTGACCCAGATGCAGGTGAACACAGGGGAGAGAAGAGAACATGCTAAGTTCTCCAGACTCAGAATGGATACTTGGATGTCAAAGGAATTGTTAAAAATCACTCTGGGACCGGGAGTTTGGCCTGGTGATAGAGTGCTTGCCTAGCATGCACAAAGATCTGGGTTCGATTTCTTGGTACAACATACGTAGAAATGCTGGATGTGGTGCTGTGTCTCAAGTGGTAGAGCTCTAGCCTTGAGGAAAGCCCAAGGACCGTGCTCAGGCCCTGAGTTCAAGGCCCAGGACTGGCAAAAAAAAATCATTCCACTCATTTGTGTTTACAGTAGCATAAAATGCAAATTGGGGAGCAACACATTTCTGAGAAGTAGGAGATTTGTAACTATTGCCTGCTTCTTTGCCCTATTTTTTGCTTTTATATTTTATTTATATTATCCAGGGTTGTTTCTTGTAAGAATGGAAATAGATATGTACAAATGCTTTTAGATCTTTTCTTTTTTAAATTTCCATTTGCATTTTATTTAGGACATATTTTCATCTTGATAATACAATAGTACTCTCTAACATGAGAGAGAAAGCTTCTAAAACTCATAGTGTATGCCTGAAATCCATATTTATCAAATGCTATATACCACTTTCCCGATGTATACCTACCTACATGTGATAAAGCCTCACTCATCAATTAGTCACAGTAAGAGATTTAAAATGATAATAGATACCAGGAGCCAGTGACTCACACTTATAATCCTTGGACAGGGTTCCCGAGGTGGTTTGTCCCTAAGTACAATTCAGGTCTGCAGTCACTCTGCTGACTTCAAGAATTCCCACCGACTCAGCTGTGGATACCAGGAGCTTAGTGCTTCAACTCCCTCCAGGCATTCTGGGAGGTTCTGAGGAAAGATTCTAGGACAGAAGCTGACAAGCAACTCCCCAGTAGCTGCCCACTGCCTTTTCTCCTGGGCTATTCTCAGGATTGTCCCTTAGGAGCTGAGCCTCTCATCTCCTTTTTGCCTAGAGGAAGAAAATGCACTGGAGCCAGAGGCCCTAGATGTGAATTTTAATGCCTGAAGCATTCATCTTAGCTGTAAAACAAAATCTCTTCCTCCATTTTCAATAATTCTTATCCTGCTCTGTTAATCTCCCTAGCATTTTCCTCACTTTATACGTGACATCCGAGGTTAGCAAGCCGTGTCCTCACAGGCCACTTACAACTGACCACCTGTTTTCCTGAAAGCTAAGACTGCATGCACCTCTTTGAACATTTTTTTCAGTGCTGAAAATCAAAAACAAAAATGAAAGACATATGACTGAGTGGCCGGTGGCCATCAGAGCCCACCTAAGCCCTGGGAATTTCCTTTCCAGAAGGGTTGCTAACCCTCACATAACATATTATTGCTTTGCTGTGGGTGATGCTACCAGTCTCTCTCTCCACCTCTACTAAGTGAATGCTACATATGGTTCCTGCTCTCCTTCCCCTAGACCCAGAGCAGGGCTCAATACAAGCAGACATTCTAGAAATGATGGGTGTCCAACGATGAATGGATGAAAGGTAGAAGATACTAAGGAAGGCTTGTACTGCCTGGGAAAAGGTTCGGAGGTGGTATATATGGGAGAGCCATGGGGATGATGCCCAGAAGGGGTGGGACAGCAGGCAAGGAAGGAGTATATCCTGGTACTGAAGATTCTGGGCATCAGTAGAATCCTGGTCAGGCATCCTTGCTCAGCACCATCTCTCACTGATTCAAATGTGAGCCAGAAAAGCAATACATTTGGAATGATAGCAGATACATCTGTGCATTGTCACAGATGGGGACAGTGTCCCTATATTTCCGGGTCTATGGGCTACTCCACTCATTTCCTTTCTTCTTCGAGGAGAATAACAGGACTTCGGGATTTAGATTTATCAGGCAGGGTATGACATCCTCACTGTGGTTGAAATCTGCTTTGCAGATCCTGTATATTGATTCTTCTCTTGTTGCAAGTGTATTTATCTCCATTGCCAATGTAAATATTTCTGTTAACATGCAAAGATGGATTTATAAGGTCTGTATTCTTGATTTTTCTCATGCCACAAACACATTTATCTCTTTGTTAATGAAAATGAATCTAAGAAGTAGTGAGATTGATTTGGGGGGTAAAGGTGTGGGGAGGAAGGGGGTGAAGCCACACTGGGGTGATTGCCCTTGGTTAAGTCTGAAAGACACATTGTGAGACTCTGAACGGTGTGTGTGTGTATGTGTGTGTGTGTGTGTGTGTGTGTGTGTGTGCGTGTGTTTGTATGTAGGGAGGAAACTGCTCTCAAGACTGTACAAAGTCCTTGTTCTTTTGTTTGCCAATCCTGGGTGTTGAACTCAAGGCCTGAGCACTGGCTTTGGGCTTTCTCAAGGCTAGAGCTCTAACAGTTGAGCCACAGTACCATTTCTGGCTTTTTTCTATGTATGTGGTACAGAGGAATCGAACCAGGGTCTTTCATGCATGCTAGGCAAACACTCTCTCATTAGGCTGAACTCCCGGCCCACAAAGTCCTTTTTCAAGACAGTGTTTTAGGCTCATAGAAAACCATGGAAGAAGAGATTGTGAAAGCTAGAGAAGGTCCTACCTGAGGTAGGAGACACAGAAAAGTAGTTCTCACTGTTCTAATCTCTGGATCAGCCAAGCACAGATGAATGGAAGAGAGGGATTCAACAAAAAGCTTGGAGGGGAGCATGGCCTTTGATATGGAAAGAGCTCCAAACAGAACACAATGCAGAAGTAATGTAAGAAGATACATAGTGAACTGAAATGGCAGAAAGCCACAAGGCACCCATGCTTACGCTAACACATGTTCCTGGCCAGTTCAAAACAGGTAGGCAGCCTAGGAATGATGCTGTGTGTGTGTGTGTGTGTGTGTGTGTGTGTGTGTGTGTGTGTGTGTGTGTGTGTGTACATGCACACTGGTCTTGGGGCTTTAATTCAGGGCCCAAGCACTGTCCCTGAGTTGTTTTTTTTTTGCTCAGGGCTAATGTTCTACCATGCTAGGTACAGCTCCACTTCTCTTTTGTTGTTGTTGTTTTGTTTGGGTGCTTAATTGGAGATAAGAGTCTTGTGAACTTTCCTGCCTAACCTGACTCCAAACTGTGGTCCTTGATTTTCAGCTTCCTGAGTCACTGGAATTACAGACATAAGCTGCTGATACCTGGCTAGAGAATTGTTTCTGCTGCCTCTTGGAGGCAGTTTCTTGGGTGTTTGGGTGTCTGTATGCTCACCCTTGGTCATTACATTAGATACCAGTGCTGTTGGTAAGACCATAGACAAGTTGTTGGTAAGAAACATTTGCCCAGATCCAGCCAGGGAGACAGATTGGTTCTGATCATACAATCCTGGAAGCTGAAACACAATATTTACCCACATCTTTCTCCACTCAGGTTTTTACCACCCCAGTGTCTAGCCTTTAATACCTTCTTGTGGACTCATTCAACCCCCTTCACATGCTGATTGGAAGTCTAATAGGAGAGCTGGCTCTCCTTAAAATCTGACTGTGGGCTAGGTATATATATTTGATCTCAATCTTCCCCAGTTCTATGAGAACAATGGATTATAAGGCCTTGGGGATGATCAAGACTGCAGCTCCAAGGGCCATTGTGAGAGATACTGGGCTACTCAAGCAAGTTGAAGCATTCAAAGGCAGGAGCCACGTCTAGGGCTCCCATGTCTTTTTAACAGGTAACCATAGCCCTGCACGAGCATCCCAGAGGATCATATCTCACATAGCAGGACCTTCTCAGGTAAACAGTGCTCTCCCTGAATACCCTACCTCTTGGTTCTCTAAATACCTGCTTTCACCCATCCTACAGATTTGATATATTCATGGCTTTCTTATTCAGAAGACTTTCATCAGCCCTGGCCCATGAATTAATGGCTCCTCTTCTGTGATTCTGGGCTCCCTCATATGGACCTGTCTTTCTATCCCATTCACATTGTTTGGTCACTCTGGGTTTACTTCTCCACTCACCTATTCCCTGTTGCAAACCCCTGGAGGATGCTCACGATTCATCTTGTGCTCTGTGTCACACGAGCCTTATATACTAGACATTCAGGAATTGTAAGGGAAAGGAACCGTTCCTGTGTCTATGGAGGTGCATGGTGCATGGTAGTTTGACAGAGACCCTGTCTTTGAAGGGTGGGCCTACCTTTTCTTCTCTGTTGTTGTCAATGCCTGAACAACTGTATGTAGTTATTGCTGGAGAAAATGGCTTCAGAAGAATACTACATTTCCTGTGCTGCCAGGACAATTCATTCCTGGACAAGCTTTCTTGACTTTTCTCAGATGAACACCTTATCTGGCTTCAACATCTGTTGTCCACTGACTGCCAATGTTGGCTTGGCAGCCTGGCTGGCTGGCTGTCCTTGCTCTCCTTTCTCCTTCCCTGAGTGACTCTTCCAGAATGGTGTACTTTACCAGGAGGTGGCTTTGGGGTGCCACTATTTAGGCTCTTTGGGTCAGGCCCTCTTAAGGTTGAATTACCTTGGGAAAATGGCAGTGGTGACTACAATGTGCCTAGCCTTGTAGTGAGGCTGAAAATCTTTGTTGGAAGAGGCAGTGCATATCCTTCTGCGACAGGGAAATCTCCATGTTGATTCATGGTTAGGGGGGAGGCTGGGTCAAGCCGTGGCATCTAATGTTGAAGATGATGTTCTGAAGACAAGACAAGTAGCTATGCTGGAACAGAAAGGGAAACAGAATCATAAACATCTGGGCTGCCTGCTTGTCATCAGAGATGTTCCCTGATCCTTTGACTGTGGGTATGGTTGTGAATAAATACCAGGACCAGAGAGGGTAATCTCCATTTCAAATGTGGGGAAGAAACAGGAGAGCCACACTCCCTGGCTTTTATGCATTCATTCTGCACTCAAGGAAACAGCAGTAATTTAGAGTAGTTCAGTATTTAGACTCAACTGTGTAATTCATCCTGATGTTTCCCATTCATCAAAGCCTTGTGTTTGTTTGTAGTACCATGAGAAAAATAAAAAAATGTGGAAAAAAATTCCTCTTTCCTTTCATTACAGGCAAATTATGACAAAGTTACAACCCTTGGGGCTCTTCAAGCAAAGGAACATCTTGCTTCAATTAGATATAAATAATGAACAATAATTAGGAAGATTTCTTCATCGAATTTGTTATTTCATGTTTCCTTTCATCTGCAGTGTACTGAAATCAATCCTGAACTCTGTTTGTGGGCTATGTAGCAGAGGCCAGAGGAATGCTGGGAAGTTTGTCTTTCTAGCTAGAAAGGAGCCAGATACTGCTGGACCTCCGTGAGGACATTGCTAGCCCTGAGTACAGGGTCACCCTGTGATGATCCAGCTTCCCCTACACCAGGCCCCCAACACTTCACAGTCTGTGGAGACAAGATCTATTACAGCAGCTCACTGCCTCCAGTTCCTGAGCATGGACCATATCAGATGCCGCTATATGATCTGAGCATACCCAGCTTCTTCCTCTTGTCAACTCTCTGCTACAGGCTCTGCTGTAGCCCTGGGTTTAAAGATTTGGAAACTGCTGGAGCCTGTGGTTCATGACTATAAGCCTAACTATTCAAGAGGCTAAGATCTAGAAGACTATGGTTTTAAAGAGCCAGCCTAGGCAGAAAAAAAACATCTGCCAGACTCGATTTTCAGAGTCAACTAGTAAAATGCAAAGGGTAAAACCTTGGCTGAGCAAGCAAAGTGAACAAGGGTAAAGCCGTGAATTCAAACTCCAGTATTTGTAGGCTGCAGTCTGAGTGATGGTAAGCCCTGGAAACAAGGTGGAGTTCCTGTTTGTCCTTGCTCTGGCATGCATACTGTTGAAGTGAAGCCTGCTGCCAGGGAAGCCTGCAAAATGTGGAGATGTCACGGAGAGGCAAGGAATGGAGTGGCTTCTCACAAGGAAAGACAACAGGTGGATTTTAAAGTGGCTTGTGAAAGTGTACAGGTGTGTAGTTGAGAAGGAGGGATTCCAGGAAAAGGCAGTAACATGGCCTGGTGCCATAGATGAATTTTGGTGGCATTTTTCATTTTAAGATTGGCGATTGTGAAGTGTGGGAGTGGAGACAACTGACAGACATTGGAAGAAGGAGGCACTGTAAATTAAGATGGGAAGATTGGCTTTTACTGTGGGAATAGTGACTCAGAAAAAGGTATGGGTAGGGAAGTGGGTGGATAAAAATGAGACACGGAGATTTCTAGGAGAGAAATAAATAGTCATCAGATTACAGCCTGGCTAGATAGATTGGATGGCCACCATGATTTTTGCTTTTATAAATAAGAACTGTAACATTCTCTCAACAGGCTAAGCCATGCTCCCAGTATGAGTTTATTTTATTTTATTTTTATCTTATTTTATTTTTGCTCTAATTACTTTTAAGACCACCTTCTTGTAGGAGGATCCTGCATAGCTGGAATTACAGTTTTGTACCACCACATATAGCTTATTGGTTGCCTCACCTGGCCTTGAAACATGATCCTTCCATGTTAGTGACCCTCTTAGTAGCTATATTATATTTCCAAATTCAGCCTGCCTGCCTGCCTTGCCTGCCTGCCTGCCTGCCTTCCTGCCTTGGCTCCTTCAGGCTCTTTTGTTTTCTGATAGTATGCTAGCACAAAACATTCAGTAGAAACTTCCATTCCTCTTGTATAATGCTCCTCAGTCAGTCATGTGATCATGAGAGAGAATAGCCCTCATTCTTCAGTGTGTGGTGCTATCAATTTTGTAAAATTTAATTTTATTGTCAGGGTGATATACAGAGGAGTTATAGTTACATACATAATAAGGTAGACAGTACATTTCTTGTGGGATATTGTTACCCCCTCCCATGTTTTTCTCCCACTTTCCCTCCTCCAGCCCCCAAGTTGTAGAGTTCATTTCCAACATATTCTCTTATGTGTATTGCCATTACATTGGTTCACACTTTCTTCTTTGTCTTACCATTTCATTGATCCCTTTCCTTTCCCTAATTCAAATAAATCAGTTACAGTGACAACAGGGAATAAAACATAGGGGGAAAAAAGAAAAAAAAGAAATAACTTCACATAGTACATTAACAACACTCACAAAGAAAAACCCTTGTTTCCATATCCCGGAGTTTGTTTCGCTTAGCATCATCATATACGGTCATATGTACATAGCTATTGAGCAATATACTAATTATTACAAATGAGGGAATCCATGGAGTCTGTGTTTCTTTGGTTCTGGCTGACTGCACTTATTATGATTTTTTTCCCAACTCTTAAATACAAGTAATCAATAAGTTGCACAATATATTTAACCCTTTGTTAAAAAGAAGGCTTCAGGGAGGATTTCATCCAATCACAGGTTAGTGTCTGCATATATTGGGTAGATTAATGCTAAGGTATGATGTTCATATTCTCCAGTTCATGATAGTTTCAATAAAAGATGGGTATGCTGGGACATAAGTACATCATAAGTCAAGGAGCATCTGCATGTCTCCTTCTGAAAAGAAGGTTCTCCAGCTCCGATGTCTGTCCTCAGGCTGCTGATAGTCCTTCCGGAGGCACTCTACCCAACATGCACCTGGCTGGGAGCTACCTGAGTCTCCTCCTTATACAAGCCAGTGCTTTCAAAAGTGCTTTATTTTCCTTTCCCTATCCTTTAAATATCCATCAAAATTTGGACAGATGAATGGAGAGAGGAAAGGCAGAAAATCAGTCATTATATTCAATATACATGTATAAAACTGAAGCTACCGTGACATGAAGGTATGGGTGAGATTATGAAAGATGGGGGAGAATGAGGGAAAGGGATGATATTGGCGATGCATTGTACTCAAAAACTGACTTGTTGAATGGAAAACCCTTTGTACAATTATTTAAGTTTTTTAAAAAATCTTAAGGATCATGAAATTTCAAATAAAACTCCAGGTTTCTTAGTTTATAATTAAAGAAAAATAAGCCCTGTCCAAGTAACTCATGTCTGTAATCCTTGCTACTCACATAGCTGAGATCTGAAGATAATAGTTCAAAGCTGGCCATGGCAGGGAAGTCTGTGAGACTCTTTTCTCCAAGTAAACACCCAAAAAGTTAGAAGGAGAGCTAGAGTGCTAGCCTTGAGCACACAAACTCAGAGGTAATATCCAGGCCCCGAGTTCAAGGTCTAGTATGGGTATATGCACACAAGAAAAATAAAAATAAGTTGCTTGATGGTTGGTACTCAAAAGCAGTAACTGACTGGAGCTCTAAAACATCTGAAATCTTTTCAGGAATGCCATTCCATTGATCTAGCCTCCTAGTGTGAGTTTATCTTGTACTGGTGCCACATGTCAGTGGCCCGTATCTGCCATTTATCATTGTCATCATCATCATTAATCTCGCCAACATGACTATTTCCTTCTCCATTCTCTTTGAATGTTCAGGTCAGAAACATTCAATAATTAATATTATATTCTCAGTATTTATCTAGATAAAACAGGAATCCTGTCTACTTTTTCCTTATATACCTCAAGCTCAGTGGAAAGACTGGTTCTTTAAGTTCAGCATCTTTGAGGGAACCTAGCTACAGTAGAAGGCAGAGGCATGACAAAACCCTTCTCTGGGCTGAGCTACTTATGCTGTTAGGCAATGGTTGTGAGTGGGTCTGGGTGGGCCTTGGATCTTAGGAAGAAATCACAGACCATTCCCATCTTTGCAGTGTATGATATGCAGTATATACTCATGCTTTGTTGCTTGTTTTCCTTTTTCTTTTTCTGGCATTTCAGGACATTCCAGGATTTGTCCAAGCAAGTAGAGATGCCTTACGGCACTGTGTGAGACTCTGTTGTCTATGAATACTTCCGAGCTAAAGGCACCAACCCCCTGGAGCAGGACAGTACATTTGCTGAGCTCTGGAGGGCTATCAGCAAGAATGGAGGGGCTGACAATTGTGTGTCCAACCCTTCAGAGGGCATCAGAAAGGTAGGGAGGAATTGGTGCTTGAGCACATGTGCTGAGCCAAGGCTGTGAATGGGCTAACCCTTAAGGTGTGAGACACACTCCCAAGTCTTTGAAATAGGTCTGTACCTGCAAGGTAACCTCTTCTCATATCTTTTTCCATTTTACTTTCTTTGTATTGTAAAGTTGATATGCAGAGGGTTACAGTTACATAAGTAAGGGAATGAGCACATTTCTTCTTGAGCAGTGTTATCCCTCCCTCATTTTCTATCACTTCTCCCATCTCTCAGCACAAATTGTAAAGTTCATTTCCAACATAGTGTCTAGTGAGTATTTCTGTTGCATTATTTTGTCCTTTGTCCCACCATTTCTGTGATTGCCCTTCTCTTTCCCAAGTCAGATAAATTTATATACAAGGCAAAGAATACCAAAATTAAAAACAGTGACAACAGGGGATAAGCCAAAGGGAATGGGGATGAAGGAAAAAAGAAATAACTGCAAATAGAATGCACACACGCACACACACACACACACACACACACACACCCTCTTGTTTCCATATCTTGGAGTTCATTTTAATTCATATGGTCATATATGCATAGCTACTTAGTTATTTTGTTCTGCTAGGATAATCCTAGACATATACTCATTGTTAGAAATGAGGGAAACCATGGAGCCTATGTTCTTTTGGGTCTGGCTTATTTCACTTAATATGATTTTTTTTCAGTCTTTCCATTTCCTAATGAATGAGGTGATGACATTCTTCTGATGGAAGCATAGAATTACATTGTGTAAGCTAGGCATGGTGGCTTGTGCCTGAAATCCTAGCTATTCAGGAGACCAAGATCTGAGGATTGTGGTTCAAAGCCAGCCCAGGCACTAAAGTCCATGAGACACTTATCTCCAATTAACCACCAGAAAACCAGAACTGGGGCTGTGGCTCCAGGGGTAGAGTGGTAGCCTTGAACTGAAGAGATCAGGGACAGCATCCAGGCCCTGAGTTTAAGCACCATGGCCAGCAAAAAGAAAGAAAGAAAGAAAGAAAGAAAGAAAGAAAGAAAGAAAGAAAGAAAGACAGAAAGAAAAAAAGAAAGGGAGAAGAGAAAGAGAGAGAGAAAGAAAGAAAGAAAGGGAGAAGAGAAAGAGAGAGAGAAAGAAAGAAAGAAAGAAAGAAAGAAAGAAAGAAAGAAAGAAAGAAAGAATTCCATTGTGTATATATACTACATTTTTTGATTCTTTCATCCACTGAGGGACGTCTGGGTTGGTTACATAACTTAGCTACAGTAAAGTGAATATGCTGCAGTGAATATGATTATGCTGGTAACATTAGTGTGGTCATTTGGATAAATGGCCAGGAGTGGGATTTCTGGGGAGCTCTGTATTTATTCTTTTGAGGAACCTATATATTTCTTTCCAGAGTGGTTGAACATGTTTAAATTGGCACCAACAGTGTAGCATTCTCTCTTGGCTACATTCACACCAGGATCTGTTAAATTTTTTTTCCTAATAATGGCCATTTTTAACTGGGGTGAAGTGGAATCTCAACGTCGTTTTGATTTGCATTTCTTTTATTGTCAAAGATGTTTAACATTTCTTCATGTGCCATTCTTATTTCTTCTTCAGAGAAGTCTCTTTCTAAGTGTTTAGCCCACTTATTAATGGTGTGGTTGCTTCTTTGAGGACTTTTTTTACCAGTCCCAGGGCTTGAATTCAGTGACTAAACACTGTCCTTGGGCTTTCTCAAGGGTAGCACTCTACCACTTGAGCCACAGCATCATTTTTAGCTTTTTCTATATATGTGTAGCAAGGAATCAGACCCAGGTCTTCGTGCAAGCTAGGGAAGCACTTTACCACTAGGCCACACTCCTGGTCCCTCAGGATTTGTTTTGTGGGGAGGTTAATCTCTCCCAAGTTACTCGAGCTAATCTTAAACTTTGGCAAAGTAGCAGGGTATAAAATTAATCCACAAAAACCAACAGCTTTTCTGTAGGCCAAAAATGAGAAAAACAAGGGTGAAATCAAGAAAGTAACTCCTTTTGTAATAGTCTCAAAAAATACCTAGGAATTAACTTAACCAAAGATGTGAAGGACTTATATAATGAAAAATTTTAAAATCTGAGAAAGGAAGTTAAAACAGAATTTAAAACCTGAGAGAGGAAACTTAAAAAAAAAGCCAAGAAAGGAAATTAAAACAGGAAAAACCTCTCATGCTCGCAAATTGGTACGATTAACATCATGAAATGACAATATTACCAAAAGCTATATACGGATTCAATGCAATACCTACCAACATCTCAACAACATTCTTCAGTACAATAAAAGAGCAATCTAAAAATTTATATGGAATAATGAAAGACTCTGAAGAGCAAAAATATCCTTAGTAGGAAGAACAGTGCTGGAGGAATATCAATAGCAAACTTCAAACTCTATTATGAAGACAGTTATTAAAAAAAGAAAACAGCTTGATATTGGCACATGAACAGACCTGAGGACCAATGAAATAGAATTGGAGACCCAGAAATGAGCTCACATATCTATGGCTACCTAATGTTTGATAAGGGAGCCAAAAAATGCTAGATGGAAGAAAGACAGCCTCTTCAACAAATGGTGCTTGCAGAATTGGCTATACACATGTAGAAAACTACAGTTAGATCATTATAACTCACGCTGCACCGAATCAATACCAAATGGACCACAGACCTCCATATAAGATCAGATACCTTGAAAATATTACAAGAAGGGATAGAGGATACACTAGGGCTCCTTGGCACAGGCTGACACTGAGTAAAGAGCCAGAATCACAACAAATCAAAGAAAGGCTGGATAAATGGAATTACATTAAACTGCAGAGCTTCTGCATGGCAAAGAAAATAGCTAGCAAAGTAAATAGAAAGACCACAGGTTGGGAAAAGAGCTTCACTAGATATAAAACAGACGATAGCCTGTCCTCATATCTTTTTATTTTTCTTTTCTGTTTTTTTCCAGTTCTGGGTCTTGAACACAGGGCCTTAGCACTGTCTTTGGACTTTCCTTCAGGCTAGAGCTCTATCACTTGAGTGGCAGCCTGACTTCCAGCTTTTTCTGTTATGTGGTATGGAAGAATTGAAACTGGTTTTTCATGCATGCTAGGCAAGCACTCTACCACTAGGCCAATCTCCCGGCCCTATCCTCATATCTTTAGTCTCCAGTTTGTTAATTCAGAAACAGAGAGGTTAGGTACCTTGTGACTTTCAAAGGGATGCTATCCAGGGAAGAGCAGGCAGATTAAGCTAAAGCCTTGGCTCTCTGTCTTTATGGGCTTATATAACCGTTGCCTGGGGGTCTGCCTGGTGAAGGTGAAAACATTTGGCACAAGCAGAAGCAGAGTTATCAGACTTCCAGGGAGTCTGGAAGAAGCTTTAGGAGATTGTGTATGTGGTATGTTAACCAGGAGACTGAGATGGGGAAGACTGTAAACAGGACATGGGGCTACCTAGATAGGCTGTATTGTGAAGAGGCATGCTTTAATGATGACAGGAAAGGTGACAAACCTGAGATAGAGATTATACAGGAGGTCATGAGAGGAAGCCATAGCCAAAACAAAACAAAAACAAAAACAAACAAATAAAGGGTCAGGCACACACCAGCACCCTCTTTAGTAGCTATTAGACTTTGCTTGTTTGTTTTCACTTGATTTCTCACAATGAGCACTGAGGATTGCTATCTCATTTTAGAGATGATTACCAGAGACAGCTTCACACTCTGACTCCTGACTGAGGTTTTGCTGCGTCAGAGCCATGAAAATCCATATGGCGAAATCCACTCAGTTAGATGCAGCTTCCAGGATGCTTCAGCTGGTGGGCACCATTCTGCCTGAGGTGTGGGAATACTACAGGTGCTGCCAACTGTCCCCCAGCTCATTTATGAGTGGTTTGTGAAAGATAAACTGGCCTTGGGGCCAGGACTATGCCTTACTTCACCCAGGGTTCTCTCTCATCCTTCCCCTTTCACATTGTCCCACCAGCCTTGCAGAACTGTTCTCTCTCTCTGTCTCTCTGTCTCTCTGTCTCTCTCTCTGTCTCTCTGTCTCTCTCTTTCACACACACACACACACACACACACACACACACACACACACACACACACACAAACACCAGAATAAACTAAAGCAAACCCAAACCAAAACACACCCTCTGTATGTTCCCTTCTCTCTCTGACTTGTCAGGGTGTCTCGCTGTTCTTCACAGAGCAATGGATGTCCTGGTGGCACGATGAAAGTCGTGGGGCACCAGTGCTCACTGCTCTGCAGAAGGAGAGGGTCCCCCAAACCTACAAGCTTCTCCATCCCCTGAAGGTTCACCACTATCCAGGAAGAGAACCCTGAGTTTGTCCACGCCTGGAAAGCCAATCACAGCTTCAGCCCTGTGGGTCCTAGTTACTATGTGAGAACACATAGTTATGTGCTGATGAGACATTTTGTTGTCATGTAGCTCAATAGCAGGAGGTGTCTCTCTCTGGAGCCTGACATGAGTCAGTATGAATTCCCATTCTGCATGAATGGGTCACTCTCTCTGGAACCTCAGAGCTGAGAGAGACCTAGATCAGTTCTTATGGTAGAATTTCCTTAAAGACTTACGATACCTAAAAACACATAAAGTAGATTTTGACCACTGACATTTAACTAAAGTAGTTCCATTCTTACAAGATTTATTAGACCTCCTTAATGCCTAGTGCACTCCACTCCAGCCTTGAGCTTAAGGACCTCCTTTCATCCCCAGAGAGTGAATCTTTGTGGTTGAGAGTCACCTCATTTGGAGATAATGAAGTCAAAGCTGAGCTAGGGCCTTTTATGAGTGCAAGGCAGGGGTGGTGTGGCCTTCGAGTTCCCTCTCCCAGATTTCTTTTTCTCTCACAGTAAACAAATGCTCTGTCTACAATAGATTTTTATGAAAATCCACTGTAACAATTATCCACAAATCATTTCTTATGAACAAAAGACCCCATAAAGAATGGATAGTTACAGCACATACAAACACTATCCAATTAATATCAAGAAGATACCATGAGCATTTACAAATCAGTAAGAAAAGCTCAAACAATTTAATAGGGAAAAATGGGCAAAAGGCTCACACAGATTTTATAGAAGAAGCAACACATGTGGCCAATAATCATAGGAAGAGATGCTCAAAGTCATTAGTGATCTGTGAAATGCAAATCAAGAACATAAAGATGTATCATTTTCCACCAATTAGACTGGCATCAAGTGAGAGGTGGTAGAGAGGATTTGACAGAACAGGTGTTTAATTGCTGCTGGGAGTGTACTCAGTACAACCACTTTGGAAAAGAGTTTGTCATTCTCTTATAAAATGGGACATTGCATAGCTAGATTCTACCAATTCCACTCCTGAGCATATACCTCAAGTACATGTCTCTCAGCACTCCTGGAGATAAGAAAAGCCACAGTAATATTGCCTGTAGAGTCAAAACTCTGGAAACAATCCCCATGACCATTAACAGAGTACAAAAAAACAAAGGTATCTGCAAGGAAATGCATGAACTGTCTTGAATAGTGTATATGAATCTTAGCAGAATGGTATTGAGCAAAATAGAAGTATTAAAGGCAACTAATCGAAGATAATGTGCAGTATCATATCCTTTAAAAAACAAAATATCCTCATATTCACATCCAAAGTCAGGATAAAATGCAAGAATCATCATTAGTATTTGCTGCAGATGGGAGGCATGGAGCCACAGGAAGAAGGGAAGCATATTGTTGGATGAAAATCAGAGTCAATGCTAAGGTTTAGATAAGCCATTTTATTGTTTATTTCTAATGATAGCACCTAGTAAGTGGTTTGATTATAAATGAGAGTTATACCCAAATAAATGACCTAAAGCAAGGGTTGCAACTGTTATCATTGTGCACATCCATCAATTCTTCCAAAATAAATATAGACTAAGTCAGGCAGAGGTTTGTTCCCCATTCAATCCCTCCCTCCCTCCTTTCTCCCTTCCTTCCTCCCTTTCTTCTTTCCTTTTGATTATCTTTAAGTAGATCCACAAAGGAGTTGTCATTTAACAAAGCAGTTTATGAGTACCATATATCTTGATTGATAGTGCTCATTGTGACATTCTCACCCATCCCTCTCCCACATACCCCTTCCCTCACTCATCTTAGTTTTGTAGAATGTGGTCTACATGCCTGCTCTGATATGCCTCAAGATAACTAAAACTTTCCTCTAGAGAGTTGTGGCTTGGCCATTGTGAAGATGTCTTCTCACTCTGGATGCAACACATTGGCAGCCCATCAGAAAGTGTTTATTGGATGTATTGATACTTTTGAGCAAGAGCAAAATCATAAGCAAAACCATCAATGAAAAGTTCAAATAAAGCATTCCTTATCAAATCATACAACTTCTCTGGAACAGAATCTAACCTTTTTACAGTATACAAGATTTTTTACTTTCCTGAAATGATTGATGTATAAACTCCCAAGCCACTTTTGGGTAGAGAGGATCGCACATTTACCTTTTACATTTGAATCTGCAATAAAAATGGAGGGCAGTGCTAGAAAAGGTGGAAAGGTTTTATAATAGTGTCATAAACACAAGTTTACATTTTTTGGAAAGAGAAAAGCTCAGATTCACCTTCCAATTTTCCTTCTTGTATCTCTTTGAGTGGTTAAGAGATGGAAATAGAACCCCCCATCTCTCTTTCTGGATTTATTCCTCCCCACATCCCCCCAGCACAGATTTGGTAATGTGGAGTCCAGGATGCGCAGGTTATATATTCTCATTTCTCAAGTGAAGACCATGCCTTAAATCTGGAACGCGTAAGGGGAAAAATGAGCAAGTAGGGAAATAGGCATTGATGCTACAGTCAAATGAGGGTAACTGCTTCCATTCTCAAATACAACCTGCTTCTTTGCAGTTCAGACAGTCTGGCAAAGATAAGAATGCCCAGTATGTGACTCATAGGGACAATTACACTTGTAATTTCCAGTTGCTCTTTGATGATACCAGTTCCATTTCCAGAAAGTGCATGGTAGTGGAACAATGGTTAATTGCTATTAAAGTCAAGGAGTTGGGTATCTGCATAACCTTGGAAAGCTGCTATTATTTTTAATTCACCAGTACTGTGGTTTTTAATGACTTGAAACCAATTTAAGTGGGGTATGGCTTAGGGAGTGGCAATCACTTTTGTACAGTAGCAGAGGAGGAAAAAAGGTTGTATCATGCTTGTTCAGACTCCATTGGTTCCTGGCAGCATTGCTGAAACAGGGAGGAAGGTAGAGCTTTGGTCCTGATGATGAAACATTTCAAGATGGGACCTGGGAGGAGAGAGAGTTTTTATATCCTAAGAGACTGCAACAAATACTTTTTAATGCAACTGTCTATCTCCAGGGGAGAAAACCCTTCTACCCCTAAGTGACCTGTGGACAGGCCTCCATTCTACACAGCCATATGGACCTAACTGACACACGAAAGAGGAACCAAGAATGTGGCCAACTAGATCCATGACTCAAATTTGATTTTGTAAAATATGCATGTATTTATTTATTTATCTGTCCACTATATAGAATTTTTATTTCTGCTTTCCCACAGCAGAGTGGTGGGACAGCAACCATATGGTCACATTTTGACAGCAACCATATGGTCACATTTTGTCATCTATACTTTTAGAGAAAAAAATTTAAAGAAAGTGTGTCTAACGCAGAGTTCTGCCCCACCTAAAAGCCCACAGACATCTCCAGCAGCTCATCTTCCAGTTCTGCACAGCTGGTAACCTTTAAGTACCTGTACTAACTCGTTCTCTTGTTCTGCACCCTCACTGGTTCCTTCAATAGTTCATCCTCCAGTTTGGTACAGTCTAGTGGTCTGTAAGCCTCACTAGTCACTTGTTTCCCTGCTCTGTGCCATCTAGTATTGCATGTATCTCTGTAATCAGTGGTCTTCTGGTTTTGTATTATTTGGTTGAAAGGTACCTCTAATGATTTGTTTTGTTGTTATGGATCATCTAGTAGCCCTACTAGCTCATCTTCTAGTTCTGCACCATCTAGTAGCCCATAAACCACTACAATCGTTTGTCTTCTTTCTTCATAGCATCTAATAGCCCAAAGGTATTTGTAGAAGCTCATCCTTTAGCTCTGTGCTACTTAGTGACTCATGTTCCTGCAGTAACTCCTGAATTGGTACTAATAATCCATAGGCATTTCCAATCACTTGTCATCTTGCTCTGGACCATGTCCTAGCTCCAAGGCACCTCTGGTAGCCTTTCTTTTAGCCCTGCATCATTTAATGCCTTGTATTGTCCTTTCTAGGTTTGATGCTGGCCGCCTAGGACTATACTGGGATAGCTTTTGTCCTGGCCTGATCTAGTTTTCCCTTTGGGTCCAAGGCACTGTGCCAAACTACTTACATGCATTACTGCTTTCTTCATAAACAAATTTCTCCATGATTATATCTCCATAATGTAGAAAATGAACTTGAGCCTCAGAGAGTCTGACTTGCTCAAGGTCATAGAGACCAGTGGTCTAGCCATCCAAACCTCACACCTTCATTGCCTCTGGTGGAAGCTAATGTTGCCATTTCTTTCTTTTTTTGCAGATAATGATAAATTCTTATTTATTGAAAGACATTCAGTTGAGAAGTAGAGAAATAATTGTTAGGTAAGCTTAAATGGCACATGATTATGATTAAGTTCCACTAATTTTGTATTTCTGAATTTGCTTTCCATGCAGAGCATTATATTCATATAGCAGTAGCAGGAAGAACTGTGTTTTTTCTTTGTCCATCTTCTTGATAAAGTAACATTGCCATTTCTGTTCTTCAATTCCTTTCTACCTGTGTGCATACTTTTTACTTCTGTTTTTTATTAATCTAATACTTTCACACCCACATAGTAAAATGTATGCCTGACCTCAGTTATTAAAAGACTTTTCCCATCTTCCATGTGTCATAGCAAAGATTATTTAGGTATGTGATTTTTATTTATTTTTTATTTCCATATTATTAAAATTATCAATTGGAGAAAACTTTGAGACACAGAGCTACAGAGCTGAGCTGGAAAGTGGTTCAAATTTATATGATAATAACTATGTGGGATTATTTTTTCTTTTCTTAAGCTTGATGAACTCCACCAAGGAACAGCTCACATAACCCAATTTCTGTGCAGTGCCACGACTGACCTGGACTGCAAAATGATTAAACCTTTCCATAAATCAGACCTAATATTTAATAACATTGTCAACTAGAATATAGTGTTAATAGTGTAAGTGTCAATCTTTACAGCTTGTTGAGCTCTTTGAACAAATAGATGAGTAACTTGTCTCAGACCTTGTGGCTAGAAATAGTATTTTTTTTCCCTAGAGGGAGGTAGCTTCAGAGGCCAATAGTCTTCCCAGAAGTTGTTTTATTTTTCCACTCCGTGAATTTCACTGGGATTATAAAATGTGGATGCAATTTATTTCCATCATTGATCCAATGCTTTGGCCTCTTCTCTCAGCACCTGCGTTTGTACCTCCCCTCTTCCTTTCTGCTCTGGGTTGAGGGCTGCTGGAGTCAGAGACTAGTCTGTGACACATAAGATGGTATTCGATGGAAGGACTGTGGACAGATGAGGAACTTTTCTAGTATCTTTCTTTGGAATGATTAATGTAAGGAGGCGTTATACATGAGGCACCACTTTAGCTCTACAAAATGCTAAGGAGGTGAAGTTGCAGATGGCATGAGTTGGTAATTTTGAGGTGCTGGATTAAAATGCCAGAAGGCCTCAAGTGCCAGTGGTTCAGGCCTCTAATCCTCGCTACTCAGGAGGCTGAGATCTGATGATCACAGTTCAAAGTCAGCTCGGGCAGGAAAGTCCACGAGACTCTTATCTTCAATTTTTAAAAGAAAAGTCAGAAGTAGAGCAGTAGTTCAAGTGGTAGAACATTCGCCTTGAGCCAAAAAGATCAAGGACAGTGCGCAAGCCCCAAGTTCAAGCCCCAGGATAGGCACAGAAACAACAACAAAATAACACCCAAATCACTACCACCACCAAAAACTCAGAAGGCTCTGACCCTGATAATGGGAAAGATAAAGTTCTGATTTCCATCAGAAAATGAGCAGGAAGGAAGTAGGAAACTCCCTATGGAGGAACAAAATGGGTTTGTTGGAATGCATTTAGATAACCACTTCATTTCTACACTTTTTGTATCTGCTTAATAGCACTCTATCCATTTACAGGTTGGATGCTCTCCTCTCTTGATTCATTCATTTATTCACTTACTCATCCATTCAAGAAATGCAGTTCAAGCCATTTCTGCTTAGGAGTTAGGAAATATGTGTTTAAATTCCATTTTAGCCTAATTTAATCCATGGTTTTGAGCTAGTGAAGTCACCTTTCTGAACTATCTGAGAAACTTCAGCAAAGTTTGGCATGATTAGATGTGAGCTTACCAATGTGTCGAATCTAAAGCATCCAATGTGGATTGTAGCCCAAAGCACACACTCTGGTGGATGCCAGCACACTGTTGTAGTATCTTCTATATGTTAGGAAGAAAGATGACAGAATATGAACACAAACACCATTGGTATGCATAAAATAAAATGGCATACATAAAATAAAATGCTTATATATTGTGTTCATTTCCTGAGCTTAACTTATAGTTGTACAGTCAGCACCCAACCCAAGATACAGAACACTGACAACACCCACAAGAGTTTTTCTGGATATTTCTCCCCATCATCAAAGACAGACACAATTTGTTTCTTGCATGACAAATTAAATTTACTTTTAATTTGGTTTGTATAAGCAGATTCTAAACACTATAAAATTCTGTATGTGCCCTATTTGACCCCCCAAAAGCCTCAGATTTATCCATGATGAAATGGACATCAGTATTCTGTTTTCTTTTTTTTTCCTTTCTTTGCATTTTTGAATGGAATTCCTTTGTAATTAAAAATTTCACCCTTGCTTATCCATTTGTGGTGGTTCATATTTCCACTGTAACAACTGAGGACTCCTGAGCATGATATGAGTATTCCTAAACAAGTCCAGTCAAGGGAAGCTTCCATTTTATATGAAAATAATAGGAGGACATAATCAAAGGTCATGGTATACATCTGTGTTTACTGCTGTATGAAAGTGAGAAATCAATCCCAATATGGCTCCACCATTTCACACTCCCAGTAGTAATACAACCCTTGATAACTATAATGCTAGACATGCCAATCAATGCTAGCATTGTCACCCCCTGTGACTGCCTTACTTGTAGCCAATTATTTTTTCTTTTAGATTAACTTAGAGTCACTGCAGTGGATGTGAGTAGATATCTCATTGTTTCAGTGTAATGGCTTTGGATATTGAACTCGTTTTCATGTCCTTCTTGGTCACCTATATATTTTCTTTTGGGAGTGTCGGCTCAAGCCTTTTGTTAATTTTTATTGGGCTCTTCATCTTTTCATTGTTGATTTATATGGGCTTTTAATATATCCCCTGATTTAAGTCCTTGATAAAATGCATGTGCTACGAATATAATTCCCAATCTGTAAGTCATCCATTCATTTTCTTAATGGTGTCTTTTGAGAAGTAGAAAATTTTAATTTTGATAAAATATCATATGTCAATTTCTTTCTTTTCCTCTATAGTTAATGCTTTTGGGTTCTGCCTGCAAATTTTACCTACTCCAAAGTGGCATAGATTTCTTTTAGATTTTTTCATGTTCTACGCTGCACCTAAAAGTAATTTTCCTGTGTGGAATGAGAAAGTGATGAGTTCATTTGTTTTCTATATTTGTACGTAATTGATCTCGTCTCATCTCTTAAAATATCCTATATTTACTCAAGAACAGGTGAGAGACCTTGATTGAAAAGCAACAGGACAATATGTGTTGGTCAATGTCTACATTCTCTACTCATTTCATTGATCTACCTTTCTATTCTTATGTGGATACAAAAATGATCACAGTAGTTTATAGTAATTCAGAGTTAGATGGTTTAAGTCTTCTAATTTTGTTATTCTTATATAAGCTTGATCCAACAATTCTGGATCATTTATCTTTACTTAAATTATAGAACCATCTGTTAACTTCTTCAAAAAAGCATGATAAGATTTTGATAGACATTGAGTCTTCTGATCCATGAATGTGAGATATTTTTTTCATTAAGAAATGTTAAATTTGACTTGTAATTTTCAGTTTTTTTGTTTTATCTAGTTCAACTTTTTGCAGCAATGTTTTCTCTTTTACTTTGATTATTTTCTCTTTTACCTTCTAGTAACTTAATACTAAGAGTTAAACCATTAATTTTAGACTTGTTTCCTTTCCTAATATAAACATAAGAGCTATACATTTCCCTCTAAGTTCTGTTTTAGCTCTATCCTTGAATTTTTTACATAGTATGTTTTCATCCTCATTCAGTTCAAAATATAAATTCTCTATAAATAACGATGTTCTATTGTACATTAAAAATAGAAGAAATGATTTAGCAAGCCCTCATTGTAGAAAAAGTGAATGTTTGAGGAGATAGATGTATTTAAACTAATTTAAACATTTACTTAAGTTATACAGGAATCAAACATTACCTAGTAACCTCATTTAACATGTATGGGTTTATATACCAGTTAGAAACATAAAAGAAGCTGGGCTCTGGTGGCTCATGCCTGTAATACTACTAATCTCCAGTTAACCATTCAAAAACTGGAAGTGTTTCTGTGGCTCAAGTGGCAGAGCTCTGGGCTTGGTGAAAGAGCTCAGGACCGTGCCCAGGCCCTGAGTTGAAGCCCCATTACTGACAAAACAAACAAACAAACAAACAAAAAACCTACAAAAAGAGTCAAAACAACAAAAGAAAGTCTCACAGTTAATCTTTTCAACAGTATCTCAATGGAGTTCTGGTGGACAGAAAAAGACTGATTTAATATAGAAAAAAACCTTTGGGATACAGAGCAGAAATTTACTTGCTTATTGAGGCTGGAGGCTTCCTCTGATAGTTCATTGTTCCACATAATTTATAATTCATGTGTCTTGGTGCCTTTTCTGTTTTGAAGATAATAGTATCAGAATGCAAGAGGGAAATATCAGGCAGGAAATGAAATATATTTAAAAATGGAAATGCAAGAAGAAAAAATACTTGGTGAACTCCATGTGAACAAAACCAACTTGCAAAAACAACTTGTTTACTAAATGAATAGGTTTTTTTGTGGGATCGTAAACTTAACAGTTGCTGTCATCATAACTCCTCCTCTAGATCTTCAGTTTCAGGTGAGTTTTAGATACCTTGGCAAGGAAATGTACCTGCTCATTCTTCTCATGCATTACTCTGTTCCAAATCGGCTACACATGTAATCCATATCACCTGTTAAAGCTATTAGCAGTTTTGAGTGGGAAAATCTGTTTCTAACTTGAATACCTTATGTAACCATTAAGAAAACTTTATAGCTTCTCAGGTGGCTGAGATCTGAGGATCATGGTTCAAAACCAACCCAAGAAGGAAAGTCCTTAAGACTCTTACCTCCAATGAAACTAGAAACTCAGAAAACACCAGAAATGGTGCTGTGGGCTTGAGTGGGGGAAATGCTAGCCTTGAGCACAAAGAGGCTCAGGAATGGTGCCCAAGCCCAGAGTTCAAGTCCCAGGACTGACAAAAAAAAAGAAAGAAAAACAAAATTTTGAAATAACTTAAAATAAAAATTACTAAAATATATGTAAAGAGGAAAAGTCCAATTCAAAAATTTTCACCAACTAACTGATTCTAGGAATTCTCTTGCATTTTTCTATCTAGACAGTTTTGAATTATAACCAGTTTTATGTAATTATAATGTGAGATAAATATATCTTATGTTTATTTTTGTTCTGGTTTTGTTTTGAGATAGTCTTAATATGTAATCCAAGTGGATTTGAACTCTCAGTCTTCCTAGTTTAGCCTTTTTGGTGAGTAAAGGATAGGTGTATGTTATGTTACTATAACTGGATATCCTGCATTTTTTATAACATTGTTGTAAAACTTAATTATTTAGCGACTAAAATGCCTTCGATTGTCATAAATCAATTTATCTAAACATTCCCTTCTTGATAGTCATTTTTCCTTTCCAATGTGTCACAAATATAAATAGCAACTCAATGAACATCTTCCTGCCTAATGTTTCTTTTTATCCAATTTCTACATTTATTTCTGTAAGTGTAATTCTCAAAAATAGAATTATGGTGTCAAAAAGATGCCAATGTTTAAAGCTCTTGACAAAATATTACTGCATTTTGTCAAAAGCAAGACTGAATGGATTATAGTCTTATTTGTGGAATCCAAAAATATTCAACTTTCACTGCCCCCCACTATGTCTTAATCATTTCTCTTTAGGTGGAGTAATTGTTTTATAAATTGATGTTTTCCAATTTTTCTTATATCCTCTCTTGTACTTCTGTCTTCCTCTTTGCCCATATATAAATGTTCTTTTTTATCTGCAAAATTTGCTTTATTTCACTTTATTATACTGGGGAATTATCATTTTATCTTCAGTCCTTCTTTCCTTTGGTCTCTAACAAGGCACTGGAATCATAAATTGTAACATATCAATTGTGAGTCCAGAGAAGTTGAATGAGACCGTGACTAAAGGTCACAGTCCTTCATAGATGAGAAGTGATACACATACAAACCCACCCTCAAATATGTGTTTCTATGGTGATTTATGACGTGGTTATTTTTCCATTTATGAATTCATTGATTTATCAACACATTTTCTAAGACTGAGCTCAATATGTAAAAGTACACCTGACATTTTTAGTCCCAAACAGCATTAGAAGTGGTGTGATCACTGTCAAAGAGAGCACACAGGCTCACTTATGTCATGCATTCTCATTTCCTTCCATTAATTTTACTGTCTTCTTTCCTTTCCTTGGGTCCTTTTTCTGTGTGTAGACTATCTGGCCATCCATTTAATCTTACAGATTTTCATGAGAGACACTGAGGATGCATCTGAAGTGGTCAGTGTTTCTCATGTCCAGTTGTACTTCATCAGCGCTGTTTGTGGGTGAGGAAACTGATGTCCAAGGGAGACAAGTTACTTCCTGAGAATCAGGCTCGAGTCAGAATTAGGTCCAGCATTTGATCTCAGGACTCCAGGGGAATGCTTAGAATGATGCCTCAGCTTCTATCTGCCAATTGCATGAGCCTTGGTCACTAGAGCCTGTATGGTCTCCTCCTTCGGCTCACCTTTGTGCACTGTGGTGTATGTTGCTTGAAGCATGGTCCTAATTTTGTCATCCAAACTGGCTGAGGGCTGTTCCCTTCAATCTGGATGGAAGGATATACTCCTCCAAGCCTTCCTGGGACCTAAATGTTTAAAGAGTAGGAAGTGCAAAAGTAGTTGGAAGTGCCATCCTGTCTGTCCTCAGTATGAATGAACAGAACTGCTAGAAATGCATGCCAAGAACTGCAAGGGGGATAAGGAGACAGTAGAGAGGGGAAATGATGTCCTAGTAGGGGCTTCCTTAGTCTCTCTGAAGCTCCTTACCTTACAATCAACTGACTTGGTCCCTGAATAACTCCTTGCTGCTTAATTCTGTTGGACGGTGATTGGTTTGGGATAATAGAGTCCAAAGATCAAAGAAAGCCCCCCTGAGCCTCCCTTATTAAAGTATTTGGCTTTGGATTTTGAGCATTGCCAAGCAAATCTCATTCGGAATTCTTCAATTACTTTCATTTGCGATTTTTATAATTTGGTAGGGTAAGCTCTGGAATCAAACCAATATCCATGCCATCATGCTAACTTTGATTATTTCAGACTCATCACTGGAGGGAGTGGGAGGATGCTGATTTTCTTAAATCTGATTTTATATTTCGGATTTCTTCTGCCCTGTAATTTGGCTTTGTACCCAGGCCTGAAATACTTTACCTTAGCACTGGCTGTAATAAGGGCAGATTCCATTCTATTTGTTCCATTGAATATTATTGGCTTGAATTTTATGATTTATGATTTTACATTTTGAAGGGAATTGTTTTGTTATTTGATTACACTAATGTCACTGTCCCCTCGGCCGGCAAGGAAGACGCAACACGTGAGACTTCTTCTCGAGCAGCAGTTTATTCAGCAAGCTTACAGCTATGCCGGGTCGACCCCGACTTCCTCAAAACCCTGGGCTTTTATAGGCCCATCATCCAATCACATTTGCTTTCTTACAATTCTATAGCCAATAATATAAGTACACCTCTATAGCACATTCTAAACAAGTAGCAATATGGCATTACACATACTTCCAATCATGCATAAAGCTCATGAACAATCACATCTTTTCCTGGAAACTTTCAGACAAACAACTCAGTGGTGCAACCACAAAGGCGGATGCCAGCGCCATCTTGTAATGGCGAATGTAATAGCTCTCTACACACTAACATCAAGAAGTGAGGGCTGATGAAAACAATTTTAATTTATTGCATATTCCAATTTGTTGGCCACATTTGCTTAGCTTATTGTTCTTTCCATTTTGTTGGCAAAATGTTGTTTATCCAAAACCCAGAAGATTTTAAGGGAGAAATCACAATAACATTCTTAAAGAAATAGGTATGTATGACATTATGAGAATGCACTCAATCTCCACACAGAGGGTGCTCTATGATATTTTCACTTTGCAAATAAGGAATGTGAAACTCAAAATAATTGAGCCCCTTGCCCACAGATTACTTAACTCTACCCTCCTGGTGTCTGATTGCCAACATCATCATGCCACCATTAAGACTAGAAAATGTAACTAAGTAGGTGTAGATTTTTCCAATTCCAGGGGGATACTATTGAAATAGTATTTAGAGTTAATCTGAACCCTGTAATTTAAATTTAAGAGTGATGTGTATGTGTGTGTGTGTGTGTGTGTGTGTGTGTGTGTGTTAGAGAAAGAGAGAGAGAGAGAGCAGAGAGAGAGAGGAGAAGTCAATAAAGTTAAAAAAAAAGGCAAACGGTAGGATCAGTAAGAGCTCTGAAAAGCTCTCCTTATGAAGGTCTCCTCCCCAAAAAGAGCAGAAATGGTTGTCCTGGTAACAGACATCTTCAGAAGTAGAATTTTGTTGTTTCTAATATCTGAAGGGTTTCCACGTGGACCAGGACTTGAACTTCAGCCATACTGCCCATGAATCCAACCTCAGTTCATCACAAGGGAATACGGTAAGATTTTCTAGAAGGGGAAGAGATGTGGAATCCGTAAGCTGTGCAGTGGGGTCTTCATTAGGGTGGCACCAGATTTGAATTGGTGACCCACCAAGATTCTCTAAGGATTCCACCACTTGACAAAGCTGTAAGTCAGGTAGAGCCCGAGCTTGTTCATCCGTACAAGATGGGAGTTTTTTTCTTTAATCTTCTAGGACAGGATGATGAGACCTCTTTTGCAGCTCATCAATGTGCCTGCCCTAAGGCACAACCTTTGCCTCTCAAGGTTGATGCTTCAGGAATGATATAAAGGAATATGAATGCACAAGTAAAATGAGAGAATGCCACTCTTCAACCTAAACTCCCAGGGTGGCCTCCCAGTCTATTAAGGCATAGTTTATGATAGCAGTTGTGATCACATGACATCGACCGCTTCTCTTTCCTTCCGGAATCAAGGGCTGCCTGGAGTTAGCTAAAGAAATATGAAGAGTAGGTTGTGTGAGAGTCCATTGCATATATCTTGAATTGTAAAATTCCATAGTGTGTACCACATTCTGGATCCAGTTATCTGTTGTTGAGCATCTGGCTATTCCCCATAAGTTGGCTGTTATGAGCAATGCAGCAATAAACATTGGTGTGTAGGTACTTTGGTTGTAGCCTATCATGCATATTTTAGGTAAATGTTCAAGAGTTCAAGTGTTGAGTGGTTTTGTTTTGTTTGTTTTTAAGTAATGTCCATACTGATTTCCACAATACTTGCACTAAGTTCCTTTCCCAAGAATAACGTACAGGGTTCTTTTGCTCCTACATCTTTGTCAGCATTTGTTGCTAGTCATATTTTTAATTATGGCCATTCTAACTGAAGTGAAGTAGAATCAGCATGAAAGTTCCGGGATCAAACCTTTCAAAAAATAAACATTTTAATGGAATGAAAATCAGGGAACTGAAATAAGTCTGAGTATGGGAGTCAGAGGGACACAGGCGAATGATTGAAAAAATTGAAGTGTATAAATATAGTCAGAATACTCAGTGTATCTCTGTGTTCAAGGAAGAGGCAGGTGAAACAGAGAGAATGACGGAAATAGGCATTCTGACCAAAAAACACTAGACATAGATATGGGTGTGTTAAATGGCAAATCTCTTCTATGAGCATTTGATGTTTAGAAATTTTAAAAGTCTTAAATTTGCTTCACATGGCAAAACCACTGTGGCAGCTGGATATAATTTCATATGTTTTTCTTGACCCTTGACTTGACAAAGTCAAGTGCTTAGTTTAAAGTCTGCAGTGTGGCCAAATAAGTTACGGGATTTGAGTCACTGAGAACTGAGGATTAGTTCCTCTATCTTGCTTTTGCCAGCTACAAAATCATAGGCAGGTTAATTAATTCTTGAAAAAAGAAGAATAATATGATTGGTTCTTCCAGAACAATGAAGACTGGCAGTGATAGGAAGGGATTGGCAGAGAGTACATTTTAGCCACTCTTCAAAATGTGGGGCCTGCAGTCCCTGGGTGCTTGTGAGATACGCATATTCTTGGGTTCTAATTCAGGACTATCAGATCAGAAGCTGGAATGGGGAAAGTTAGCAATCTATGTTTGAATGAGTCCCCACCCCTTTCTTCCATTTGCTAGGATCTGTTTGATCTGACGGCACTGACACTTAGAATGGTTGCTGCATTTGTATTTGATTTTACTTTTGAAGTTTAGAAAGTGACTCTGAGCTAGTGGTCAGCCCAGCCTCTTCTGTTTTCTGTGTGGATCAGCCTCTAGGTGGGATACAGAGAAGAGAAGGATGGCAGGTGAGCTGGAGGGAAGAGAAGGTCCCTGTCTTCGCTGACCTAGGTTACTCATTTTTCTAGCTCCAACAGTATGTTAAACAGCAGACTGGATTATTAGACCGGATGCGCAGAGGAGGAGCTTAGATTCTTCTCTATGTATATGTATATGCTTGAGGCACAATATCCACATGGCCTTATGATGTGTTTGACTACAAGAAAGCCCATTCGCTATACTTGCTGATTTTTTTTTTTGCCAGTCCTGGGCTTGAGCTCAGGGCCTGAGCACTGTCCTTGGACTTTCTCAAGGCTAGAGCTCTACCACTTGAGCCTCAGAACCACTTCTGGCTTTTTTTTTCTATGTATGTGGTACCGAGGAATCGAACCTGGGTCTTCATGCATGCTAGGCAAGCACTTTAACCACTAGGCCAAACTCCCGGCCTACTTGCTGATTTTTGTATTCATTTCCCTTCATGGTTCCATTTATATCTAGGCAAACTCATTTACTGTTTCTCTTCAATCATTCTTAATTTTTCCCATAAAATACTCAGATGGGATTGTTGTCCATCATTGTCTCTGGATAATTAAAAATTTTTGACAAATCCTTGAAAAATCAATGTGCCCCTTTGCTCTGTTGAGAAGCTTGTAGATGGCTCCAATTTTGCTGATGGTGTACAATTTCACATTTAGAGAAAGTAGTCATTGTTTCTCCGAAGTTTTCCTTTCCTTTCCTTTCCTTTCCTTTCCTTTCCTTTCCTTTCCTTTCCTACCCTTTTCTGTTCTTTTCCCCCTCCTTTGTATCACATCAATTCCCTGTCCAGTGGAGTTAAGATGAAACTTTTCCAGTAGGAAAATTCTTGGTTTACTAAATAAGGCTACTTCTCTCCAGAGAACCAAAGGCTCCAAACAGAACAGGGCTATAGTGCCTTCATGGGTGAAATGTTAAAGACAGACATCATTAGTACAAACTTGGGAAAAACATTATCAGAGCATAACCAATGGCTTAGGGGTTCTAGGTGGCTCTTGAGGGCTACTGAAGTAGAATTTTTCACATGATAGTGGAAAATACCACTCACTTAAGGACAGCTGGGGAAATTTAAGCTCTGCCAATGACTAAATTTTCTGGCTAAGGAAAGTATTTATTATTTTTTATTACTTTTTTCAGTGGTAGTCCCGGGCCTTGAATTCAAGGCCTGGTCACAGTTCCTTAGCTTTTTGTTAGTTTGTTTGCTCAAGGCTGGTGCTCTACCACTTGAGCCACTGTTCCAGTTGTAGCTTTTTGTTGGATACTTGGAAATAAGAGTCTCACATACTTTCCTGCCTAGGCTGACTTCAAACCACCATCCTCAGCTCTCAGCCTTCTGATCAAGAATTACAGCAGGCATCAGCACCTGGTGACCACAGTTATTTCTAAATCTCAACTTCCTTTGTATGGGAAATGGACAGTGTGGAACATGAAAGTTTACCCAGGAAACTTAGAAGATACCCATTGAGACAGCATGGAGGTACAGTAACTTGATCAAGGAAAATATCTGGTGTGACTTCCCTTGAAAGTGTGTGTTCGGCACTCTTGCTATACTCCATAATTTTCCCTCAGAGCCAATGCTCCGTGTACAAATCCATAATGCTCTCTGCGCTTGACCTCGCTTTTATGCAATGGGCCTGGTATGCAGCCTGAAAACCGACACTTCTTCCACATAGATGCTGCTGCTGCTGCCTCTCCAAGGGACACACTTTGGGACCCACGAGTCTTTCCCACAGACGTGGAGGAGGTTAAATCTGGAGAAGATCCTTAAGGACCATCTGGGCTTCTCTTACATTTTTTTTTTTATAAATTGATAACAAGTCAGTAATTAAGCCAAGAGTGTAACCCAATCTAACCATCTTTCTAATCTGCCAGGCTGATGATGGAGGACAATTTCAAGTGTCATTTATCTCAAGGCAATTGCGTTTTAATCAGGATCCCAACTTTATGCCATGCTGCTGGTGATTTGATTACCGCAATGCTGAAGCCATGTGCTAACACTCGTTTGAGTTCTTGTAATGCGGCAGGCACTTTTGATGCCGTCTCTTTCTCTTGGAGGAGTAGGAGGGCGGGAGTGTAATTGTTCCCTCTAGGAACTCAACTCTGAGGGCTCATGAGGACTGCTCGTACTCCTTTGGGACTAGAGTCAATGACTCTAGAAAGTGAAAGGGGAGAAAAGAGATCAACACATGCGCAGTAGAAGGCCAAAAGTTAAGATACAAAATTACTCACCATTCTTTACCATCTTGTGCCCCTCCTGATAGATTATATAACCCCAGGACATTGGAGTGCCAGGATGGGGCAGGCTATCATTGGCAGAATTCTTAGAACTTAGGGCCATTTTCCTACTATAAACTTAGTAGAAAGTACCTTCCTTCTACAAGGACCTCCCTGGTGGCACCAGGGCCAACCTGTAATCCAGCCTCATGCCTACAGTATGACTGAGCCCACTAAGGACGTCCTCTGGCTTAGCCAATCTTCAGTTATGACACCACACTGTCCAGCTTCACCTTGTTCACTGTGGCTTGAAAGTCAGAGCCCAGTGGACTTGGCACCCCATAGAGGCTTCAGAAGAGTAGCTTGTATGGTGATGGTGGCGAGTCCAGCTTTGATATCCCTCCCTCTCACTGTGCCTGTTCTATTCTGCCTCCTTTGGCTGCTCCAGGGCCTACTCCAAATGGAAAGTCATCTTGAAGGTATCCTTCAGTCCCCAGATGCCTTTCATCGTCCTGGCATTTTGGATAATGTCTTCTCATTGGAGATAGCTCCAAATCTCCAGTGGAACCTTCCTGAACCTTGTGTTGATACCTTAGGGTTCCTTTCCCAGGGAGTGTTATGCTCTTGATATGTGGCATGTAGGCCCTACACATATGCCCATAAGCATACACATATCCACACCTATGAATACACAATTGACATCCATACACATAATCATTTGGCTCATATACACATGTGCACTCACGCAACTATACACACTCAAGTGGTTCACACACATAGATACCCACACACAGTCATGCATGCATGCATGCACACCTACACACAGATGTCAACCTGCATGTTCACTTAGACATGTATCAACATGTATACATTACCCCACACTCACAATTCTTACAATAGACATTGATACACATGCTGCCACATATTCTCACATGCATACACACACAGGTATACACTTATCCTCACAGATGTCCACTTCTGTTCACACACACACACTCCCTGCATTGACACACCTGCATTCCACCATTTCCATGTGCTCCCCTAGAGTTCTGCACACCCATGCACATGGCGTATGAAAGTGGAGGAATGACTGGCAGTCAGGTCAAGGGGGTGGAAAGGCATCACAGTGGATAGGTTGATCTGCATCCAGCTGGAGACTTCTGCAGCTGGAGGCACAGCAGGGGTTGAACCCCCCACCGTGTGGGGTTCTGGCACGGAGCTGTGCACTGGAATTTCACATTATGGTATTTCTTGCAGGAAGCTATTCTCATTGCCTGAGAATGCAGATCTGCTGGAGAGCTGGGTGTGGTCATGTGGCCTTCCTGCTGCCCACCTCTCTTCTCATTATACAGTGCTCAAGGGAGAAGGCTGATTCTCTACAATTTCCCTCTTAGACATCTGCAAGCATAGAAGAAAGGCGTGCTGTACTGCAGAAGCCTTGGGCACCACAGAGGTTGTAAAAAGCCAACCAAACTCATCCATTTCACTCACCAAAGTTGATCATTTGCTACTTGATTTTTGATTCTTGTGTTTATTTTTTAATGAACATGGTCCTTTGACACAAAATTGAAAAAAGAGCTAGTATTACCAAATATCACAGGCTTTTTCTCATTAAATGGTATAAGTATTAGCATTCATTTCACAAAACCTTCAGTATGTCAAATGTATGTAATGTATATGTGATCTTCAGCTGAACTCTGCCCATTTGCTATCCAGTGGAACACAGGCCTGGATGTGTTAAATCACTCACACTGTTGACAAACAATGCAGCTGAGATTTGGATCCATATAGTTAGACTCCAGCAACTTAGACTGACTTATGCCCAGAGCTGTCTTCCATTTATCAGAGACATTTTCCTCAGCAACAAATATGCTGAAAACACCATTTTAGTGAAAAGAAAATAGTCCCTCATTTAAGGCTACCATTTACCTACTCAATTCTCACTAGTTGGACATTGAGATTATTTCCAATTTCCTACTAGTTTAGCAAGTGCTGTTCTGGGAAAAAAAATCTTCACACACTTATCTTTTTAGAAATGGAACAATTCTATAAGATAAATCCCACAGGGGTAGAGTTGCTATATAGGTCGATTTTTTAAAAAGAAGCATTTGATTCTCCTCACCAAACTGCCATTCCAGCAATATGCCAACCAACTGTCTTACTAGCAAGCTGTAAAATTGGCCTTTTCTCTGCAGAAGGTCTGGGGTTTTACTGCTGCATTCTGTGATTTGGCATAGTGCACAATACAGGTATCAGTGTAGCCAGGGTTCAGGCTGTGTCTGGCAACATGTTGCCATTGTATGAAGGTGATTATAGGAGTTAAGACTTGAGAGCATGAAAGGCTGAGCTCTGTTTTGTTGGAGTGAATGAAAGGTATAAAGGAAGACAATAAATGTGCCGCCTAGATGGTTAATGCATCAGGTGTGTAAAGAATCCTTGGAGAAGGTACACAACCATATCCCCTCTTCTCCCACACTGTCATCTTAATGGATGACACTGGTGGGAAAATAAGCATTGCCATTCAGTGTGGTGTAGCAGAATCTCCTGGGAAACTGTCCAAGAAAAAAGATACCCCAGAAACCCCTTTTTTCTTAGTACCCTCCTCACATCCCAGCAGAATGGAGAGTAAGTACAGGCCTCTTTGCCATCAGATGAAGCCCTGAGGATGACCTAGAAATCCTGCTCAAAAGCTGAGCTTGTTTATAATGAATCACTCCCATTCTCCCAGTCTCAGTTTCTTCATCTATTAAAGAGGATAACTGTACTTGAGAAAAAGATGTCTGGTTTCTGGAGACTCTGCCACCAGGGGATGCTTCACACCCACTCAGGACCTGGCATTATACATGCCTAGCTAACATGCACACTTTGTGATATCAGCATTGGCACTGGGGTTGGCTGCATTACATTTCTCATCTGGGGAGACCAAACAGTTAGGATGGATTAGAAATGAGTGTGTCGGGGTTCGTTGTTTTAAAGGGTATTATCTCTGGAAGTGTGTGTTCCAAACCAGCTCTGGGAAGGATGGAAGCAGTGGGAGAAATGAAAGACTGTGCAATCTCTTTTTATAACCAGAGAGAAGCACTGGAGAGCCAATGAGTCCATCCAGTGTCATAGGTCACCTGTGGCTGTGGCGTCCAACCTTCCTGCAGCAATGTAGTCCACTCATAACCTGCCAAGCATGGGGCCTCTTGTGGTGTCTATGTGTTTCAGTTTGCAGGCATCCGCTGTGCAGGTGGACATCATAGGTTTGGATTCCATTTGCTGCAATGTTTGCTGGGAGATCAGCCAGGGGTAGTCCATCTCCCTGCTGCTATCCTGGCACCCAGGCGATGAAAACCCAGATGCCCTTGACTGTCTCTAATGCCAGAGATATTCTTTCATTCTCCCTTACCTTCTCACGTCTACTTTTTAAAAAAAAATTCTTGTACCAACTGTTTTTGGTTTGCTGATTCATTATTTTTACTTTTGGGAAATGGGTTGGGAGAGGAAAGAAGCTAACTACTTAGAAGCAGGCCAAAGAATATCAGGGAGATTTTCTCAAGTGTTTTAGGGTCAAGGATAGAATTTCCTTTATTTATTTATTCATGTACTTATAGTTCAATATTTATTTGTAGTTTATTTATATATTTATTGCCAGTACTAGGACTTTAACTCAGAGTCTGGACACTATATCTACTCTACCACTTGAGCCACATCTCCATTTTAACCTCTTTGATAGTTAATTGGAGATAAAAGTCTCATTGACTTTTCTGCTCTGGCTGAGTTAGAACCATGATCTGTAAAGCTCAGCCTACTGAGTAGTTAGAATTACAGGCGTGAACTCCTGTAATTACAGGCTTATTCATATAGTTTTAATGCAGTCTTTATAATGAGACTATGTTGCACAAGATCTCATTCTACTCTTTAAATTTTTTTTTATCCCATTCTACTCTTGATCATAATTTCATAGATTATTTCCTGAACATTGACCATTTAAACGATTCCCCCTTTACTTTAGAGTCAACACTAGATTTGTAATATTTCAAATATTTGCTGTCTTTTAGATACTTTGTGTTATTTTTTTAAGTTAAGTTTCAATTTGCCAGTGTGAAAACTATAGTAACTTCCTGGGTTCACATTATGTTTTGCTTCATTAATTTTTTCACAGGATTGTATGTGATGGTCATTACCTCTAAGAATAATCTCATTTATTTTCTTACAAATTTTCCCTCACTAGATATTAATTAGAATACACTATAGGGCAGGGTGTTTGGCTTAGTGGTAGAGTGCTTACCCAGCATGCACTAAGACCCACCCCCCACCCTGCCGAATTAGATTCCGCAGTACCACATACATAGAAAAAAAAGCCGGAAGTGGTGCTGAGGCTCAAGTGGTAGAGCTCAAGCCTTGAGAAAGCCCAAGGACAGTGCTCAGGCCCTGAGCTTAAGCCCAGAACTGGCAAAAAAATAATACAGTATAAGCAGGGCACTGGTAGCTCATGTCTGTAATCCTAGCTATCCAGGAGGCTGAGATCTGAAAACTGTGGTTTTAAACAAGATAGGCAGAAAAGTCTATGAGACTCTTATCCCCAATGAAACCACAGAAACCTGAAAGTAAAGCTGTGGGCCTAGTGACAAGAGAAGTAGGCATGAGCAAAAAACTCAGAAACTGAGTTCAAGCCCTAAGACTGGCTGAAAATAAATGAGAGGACAAGTTTGTGATAGGTAGGACAGGAAATATAGTAATTCTTGGCTCTCAAGGCAGAGCCTTGGTACTTTAGTTGTCTTAAGACCAACCAGCAAAATAATAAGATTTCAGAATTGTTAACATCCATAAAAAATTGATTCAGATTCTCCAGTTATCAAATTTGTCATAGTGTTTTTTTTAAATGTAGAAAGGTCTGAAGCCCATTCTACAAGGAAACATGGAATGAATCCATATACAGACAATACACCTGTGGTGGGTGTAGGTGTTTGACTTGGAAAAGCTGGCTCTGAGATGTTTCTGATGACACAGCCTGAGCTAGCAAGGCTTTTGTCTCACACAGAAAGACCAGGAGATATTTGCAAGGTCCAGAATATTCTTCTGGAAATTGATCTTTGTGAACTCCCCTGAAAAAAAAATTTGAGTGTTACACACTGCTAATTGCAGGACTGAGAGGTGGAGTTATTCTAGAGATTTTGAGGCTGTTGAGGAAATTAAGAAGGGATATTTGCAATCCTAATTCCTCAAAGCCAGCCCAAGCAGGAAAATTCATAAGACCTTTATTTCCAATTAACTTTCAGTTGTTCGAAGTAAAGCTTTTGTTCAAGTTGTAGAGTGTTAACCTTGAGGAAAAAAGTAAAAACAAAAGTAGCTCAAAGATAGTGCCCAGGCCCTGAGTTCAAGCCCCAGGACAGGAAAAAGAGAAAAGAGAAATAAAAAAAAATGTTAGTGATAAAGATGGATGCTTCATTTTACTGCTGTTGGTGCCTTTTTCATTGTTGATTTGGCCCTATGACAAAACATGGCAAATATCTCTAAGTCGTCCTATTTTGGCACTGTTGAGTAGATCAGAAACTTAGCCACAAGAAAACACAAGAAAGACCCCCATTTGTGTGCCAGTGGCTCCTGCCTATAGTCCTAGCTACACAAGAGGCTGAGATCTGAGGATCATAGTTTGAAGCCAGTCTGGGCAGGAAAGTCCATGAGACTCTTATCTCCAGTTAATCACCGGAAAACTGGAAGTAGTGCTGTGACTTAAAGTGGTAGAACACTAGCATTGAGTGAAAAACTTAGGGACAGCATCTAGGCTTTGAGTTCAAGCCCCAGGCCAGGCAAAAACAGAACCCAAACCAAAACAGCAAAATGAGACTCCTACTTTCTCCTCTCTTTCGGAACTGCCTCCCGGTTGAGCAGGGAGTAAAAGTTGGTACATAGTATAGTTTTTCAATATTTCACAGCAGTGTCCATAAATATAGATGTAGTGGTCTTCCTAAACTGTGTTCACTGTCTGAGCCCTTTCAGTAACCACACATGCATGTAGAATGCAGTTGTCCCATTATAGTGACACTGGTACGCTTTGTTCTGAATCTGCTTCCACTTGACTTAACCCAGCTTATTTCTTTTCCTTCTTGGAACCTCACTTGAAAGGTAAAGTGAAGCTGATCTTAATTCTTCCCTCAACATGACATGCCCTTTTGAAATCGTACAAATAACAGTGTCTGATTGTCATGTTGAATTGGGGGTATGAAAGTAAAATGTTCCCAGGTCTGGCTGAAGCCAAATATTAGGTCATAAGTCAACAGTTTTGCTGAGAAACTTGGTTACTAAGAAGTTGAAAATGTATATCTTTTCATGAGAAAACTTGTTTGCCAGTAGGAAAGAAAGTCCAAAGACTGTTATCTTCCTACATGGAGGAAGAGAGATGTGTATAATTTGGCAACCTAGGTTAAAGTCCTTTTGGATGTTTGAAATTGGCTTGGTTGAGGAATGAGGGTTTGGTGTGATATTTGAAGTGTTCCCTGATGTGAAAGTTAGTGGGTGACATGGGTGTGTGTTGTTTCCGACAAGGTAGTAGGCAAAATTGTGAGAAACACTAGGAGCAGGTCATTGCCTCTGTAGATCATATTCTGTCCACAAATCCTTCTGATGAATGGAATCTGACAAGAAAAGGAGACATCTTGGATTATATGCATTTATGGTACTAAAAGAAATAAACTCTCACGGAGTGTAATTGCACATACCTGTAATCCCAGCACTCAGGAAGCTGAGGAAGGAGGAGTTGAGAATTATATGGAACCCTGAGCTTTCATATAATTAACTTTAATAAGAGAGAGAGCGAGAGTGAGAGCAGGTGAGAGACAGAGAGAGAGAGAGAGAGAGAGAGAGAGAGAGAGAGAGAGAGAGAGAGAGAGAGAGAGAGGGTGAGAGGGAGAGAGAGAGAGAGAGAGAGAGAGAGAGAGAGAGAGAGAGAGAGAGAGAGAGAGGAGAGGTAGGTAAACAGGCAGAAAGAAAGACAGACAAAGACAGAGAGAGACGGAGAGAGAAAGTATATTCTGGGCTTTCCCAGAGGCAGAAACTTGTGATTTTAGGGATTCCCTATTGAGGAAGCTGAGTCTATGGCTTGAATATCAAGCGAGACTCTGTTTCAATTTCCCAACCCCAAAGCAGGGAATAAGAAAGAAGTAAAACCCTGAGCTTTGTATTAGCAGCTATAGTGCTCTTTGAGGAATCTTAGAGGTCATGAAGAGTCTACTGAATAAAAGCAGGGGCTAGGGACAAGACCATTGACAGTTTCAAGGAGGATATACAAAGCACTGGTACAAAGGAAAAACAAGGGGAAAAGAAAATAAAATCAAGAGTCATTTGCATCACTTTCAAAAAAAGTAAAGCAATTCTCCTCTCTGGGTGTTTTCCAACTTAAGTTAAAGTTAAAATTATGGCTCAATATAGAAATGATTTCCCATTGTGGATGAGTGTGGAAAGTAGTAGAATGTGGTAGTATGCAGTAGTAGTAGAATGTGGTAGTCAGGTGTGGCTGAGTACCCAAAACAGTGCACTGGATGGGAATATTGATACATGAGTCTGTGTGTCCCCCAACGTCATTCCATGTGTACTGTACATATGCATCAACACATATCCCTTGTGTGTGTGTGTGTGTGTGTATGTGTGTGTGTGTGTGTGTGTGTGTGTGTGTGTGTGTGCATGCTCATCCTCACAAATGAGCAGTGAAAGGCAGAGCCTGACCTGCTGGCAGCTAAACAATTAGGGCCTTGTTCCCAGTGGATTCATCTCCAACTTCTGGACAACTACATGTACTTGACATTTAGTCGTGGCTACTTACTGCGCTGAACACAAAGCCATCATCTCCTGTGCTCACAGCCATCTCCTAGTGCTTTCCACTGTCTCCATTGCTCACAAGTAGCAGCATTTAAATTCCAAGTAGAAATATAAAGAGAATAATATTTACGTCTGCCACTAAGGCCTATGTTTTTCAGGGTGGGTCTTTCCCATCATTGGCAAGTTATCACATTTCCTGTACATCTCTGACCTGAAGAATCTTAATTTACGTTCTGGATTCTTATCTGAGAGGCCAAAAATAGTGGGAGAGTTTTCTGGTGAGCAAGAGAACCTTATAGAGAAATTCCACACGTCCACCATTGAGGTGTCTCACTAGGTAAGACATCACGGTTGATGGCCCACAATCTGACTTAGTGGTGATTTGTGTCTTCCAGGCAAAGAAAGGCAACTATGCCTTTTTGTGGGACGTGGCCGTGGTGGAATATGCAGCCCTGACGGATGACGACTGCTCGGTAACCGTCATCAGCAACAGCATCAGCAGCAAGGGCTATGGCATCGCCCTGCAGCCTGGCAGCCCCTACAGGGACCTCTTCTCCCAGAGGTAGGCTCTCCTGGCCAGCCATCCCGGCAACATCAGGACTTAGGCAGCTTTCTACCAATACAACTTCCACCCCAGCTCCATCTTGGCTCTCTCTGTCAGTGCTGCGATGAAAATTGTAAGGGCATGGTCTCTGCTCATGACAGTTCCTGGTACATGTAGCATGGCACTGTGAGTCATGAGTGCCAGCCTAGGGCATGAGCAAACTGGCAATAATATTCTCCAGAGACTAGAGGAAGTAGTAGAAGGGGAAGAGAGGACACTTGGCTAGATCCAGGAGGACTTCCCAGAGGTGGTGACACCAAGCCCTGTAGGAGTTAGGCTGACAAATAAATAATGAATATCAAATAATGGCTGGGAAGGCCCTAATGATAAGACTTAATGATAAATGTATTGTCAAAGCCAGATGCCAGTGGCTTGCATCTGTAATTCTACCTACTCAGGAGGCTAAGATTTGAGGATCAAGGTTAGATGCCAGGCTGGGCAGAATCTCCAATTAACCACAAAAATGTCAGAAATGGAAGCATAGCCCAAGTGTTAGAGACTCAACCTAGAATGAAAAAGGTTAAGGGACCATGCCTAGACATGAGTTAAAGCCCCAGTACTGCCACCAAAAAAATGTATATCAGTAAGCATTCATGTACACTAGAGTCAAATGCAATGAGTCCAGCTTGTGCTTGACCATGTAAGACTCTCCTATGATTGGTTGGTGTGAATCCATTCCTTGAAGCCTCACCAGCTCTGGACTCTCAGACAAGATCAAGTTTCACAGTTCTTGATGCAGGCATTTAGATTACTTCCTTGAGAAAACAGTCTCTCTGTAACCCACTCCTTTACTCTACTGTAGCAGCTTATCTTGACCTTGGACTAGCTGGCCTGGCCTCAGTCTAGGAACATGGGTAATGTCAGGGGCCTCTTCCTAGCAGCTAGCCTCTCAGCAGTGGCTCTTGTTCCCAAGGAGTGCTACGCTGTAGACCCTCCACTTGCATAGAACTGTGAGGTAGCATTGTGCTGAAGGAAGGACAGGAATGACAAAGCCAGCGAGAAGGCCCCAACTCAGACTTTGTCTGTATCTATCAAAATTCAAGCTGTGGCAGGAATATCTGAAAGGCAGCAAAAGTCTAGGCTTAGAAGCAATCCTCAGTTGCTTAAATGCAATCCTCAGTTGCATGAATTTCAGTACTAAAAGGTCTGTGACCTTTTTATGTGTCAGTCATGAGACTTGAACTCAGGACCTGGGAACTATCCATGAACTGATTTTGCTCAATACTAGTGCTCTACCACTTTGAGCTATAGTAGCACTTCCTGTGTGTGTGTATGTGTGTGTTTAATTGGAGATCAGAGTTGCATGGGGACTTCCCTGCCTAGGCTGGCTTTGAACTGTGATCCTTAGATCTCAACCTCCTGAGTTTCTAGGCTTATAATTGTGAGCCACTGGCACCTAGCTGGTGTAAGATTTTTTTAAAATGTATGTTGCAGTTTGGTGCCAGTGACTCATGCCTGTAATCCCAGCTATTCGGAGGCTGAGATCACTGTTTGATGCAAGCAGAAAAATCATCTGAAACTCATCTCCAATTAACAAGCAAAAAGCCAGAAGTAGAGTGGTAGCTCAAGTGTTAAGAGTACCAGCCCTGAGCAAAAACAAAAAAAGCTGAGAGATATCACCTAAGTCCTGAGTTCAAGCCCCATGAGACACATGCACATGTACATACACAGATAGATGTATTGTACATTCTACAGTGGAGAGGATAACGCTGCCATCCAGAACTGCTTAGCTGGTTTCCGGCAGAACAAGGAATAGGACTGCTGTTCAAACTCTACTTCCTCTCTTCCCCTACTTCCTGAGTGTTCAGATTGGTCCCTGCTTCTCATGACCATTGGCACCTCAGCCTCATAAGGAAAATGGTTGAGGACACTGAACTTGCAAGCAATCCAGTGTCTTGTTTGCAAAACTGGGAAAGGGTTTAGGACTAATTCAGGTAAATGAGGCTTCCGTTCAGGTTGATTTTCAGAATTTCATCCATTTTTCATTTTGCTCCTTACTCTACTCCCTGGGCAACAGAGGATGATTGGTCAGGCTGAAGGCATGAAATAAAGATGACTTTTCTCTAGGATTTAGGTTTATATGGGTTTGTTTGTCTAGGTGGGAGGCTCAAGACAGTTGCCACAGACCTGCCACCTATGAGTATTTCGATGGAGCTGATGGGACTGATACAGGAACAACATCCTGACAGCCAATATGCCCCCCAAGAAAGCATTCACAGTAGCACAGAGACCCAGTGAGAGGAGGTTGGAGTCCCCTGTATTTGCAATGCTTATTAATCTCCTGAAACTAGACAGAAGTGAGCAGATATTGACCAAGAAGCTTAGGACTTTGCTGGATTGTTCAAAGGAGTAAAAGCTAGATCACAGGAGACCAGAATGGCATTCAACTTGTAGACAGAAGAGATGGGTAAGGAAAAGTTACTCCTTTTCTTCTTTCTACTATGACCCCTATATCCTCCATAAACAAAGGCAGATAGTCTATGTTCCTTGCCTTTCTTGAAAGAGGTCACTTTTTCCTTCTTTGCTTTTCCTCAGAAGGTTGTGTGCTCTGTGATGCCCAGTAAAGGTCCCCACTGGGCTCTCTGGGCTTCTGAAAGCACAGTCAACTGCCTCCACAGGGCAGACTCACCTGGACAGCAGTATCTCTTCTCTGACACACGGTGTCTGCTTTGAGAGGAATACTCAAGACTTTGGAATGCTAACTTCTTGCTAATAGTTGTAGAAAAAGTTTTCTTCCATGGCACATAAAGATTGGTGTGCTGCTGTTTTCAGCTTGAGTATGCCAGAGAGGAGAGAAGGAAACTGATCTAAAGGTGATGCACCATGCAATGACAGAAAATAAAGGTAGCCCCTTGCACAGCTTTATCTGCAATGGCTGTAGCCATCTTTCCCTACACCCTGGAAGCTGAGTTCTTTCCTTGCTTTGACAGAGCCCAGGATGTAGGTGTGTGTGTGTGTGTGTGTGTGTGTGTGTGTGTGTGTATTCGTGCATGCGCTCACACTTGTGCATATGCGATAGGATTTATGGTCTATAACAGGTTTGCAAACCCCAGCATGCAGAGTGGTCATTCAATAACTGTTTAGTGAACTTAATAGCCATTTATTGAGCACCTACTGTGTAACAGGCTCCACAACTATTGAATAAAGGAAAGCACCTGCAATTATATCTGTCTGGGAAATAAAACAACTGGCATCAGGAAGTGGCTATTATCGCTCTGGCTTCCTCATAAGACTATAGATTATTACAGTGTGCATTAGTTGAACCCCATTCTAGAAGACATTTTATGCCTGTGACTTTTCTTTCCTATTGCTACTGTATTTAAAGTTCCTTTGTTTGTTTATTTTTTCTGTTCTTTATTTTCCTATAAATTGCCTTATGCTCTTTCTGGACTAAGACTGAGTATAAAAGATGTAGAGAATTATAGGGAGCCAGAAGAAAAGGTCAACAAAACTATGTAGCCAGGCTATGTTTCACAGAAGCTGCTTGCTGAGTGGAAGAGAAGGGATCTGACCAGTGTTTCACTATTTCCTATGCTACAACTTATCCTTAAAGAATAGCTTGCTCTCCCAAAAAGAATATAGTCTCTCTGATCCAGATCTCAACACAGGCTTGTCACTTTTCAATTGTAATCTGGGACAAGTGTTTTAGATCCTCAGCCTCCAGTCTTCAAGAAGTGAAACAGACTTGGTAAGAACTATTCTTTAAGCCAAGCTACTCAGAGGACTGTGATCTGAGGATCCAAGTTCAAAGCAATCCTGGACAGAAAAGTCCATGAGACTCTTATCCCCAGCTAACCAGCAAAAAGCCAAAACCGGAGATGTGGTTTCAGTGGTAGAATGTGGCCTTAAGCAAAATAGCCAAAAGAGAATGTAAGGCCTTGAGATCAAGCCTCAATCTCAGTACACACACACACACACACACACACACACACACACACACACACACACACAGAACAAAAGCAATGAACGAAAATGGGATTACTCAGCAGGTTTTTGTGAGGATTGAAATAGTATGAAATGATTTTCCCCTATTATTTTCTCAGTAAACACAGCTTATACCCAACTAGCCTGGTAAGTCTGTTGGTCAATTTGACCATCTGATTGTTCAACTACTAAGTGAAGATAAAACGTGTAACAGACTTTCCTGCCCAGGTTAACTTCTAACTGTGATCCTCAGATCTCAGCCTCCTGAGTAGATAGGATTAGAGGCATGAGCCGCTAGTACCAGGCTCTGTTACCTTTTATGGAGATTTTGTTGCTCATCAGGATGCGAGCTAATGGTCTGTGAGGTAGGTACATTTATTGTCTCAGATTTTTAGAAGGCTAGGGTTTCAAAGTCTGCATTCCAACCATTTGCATTAGCACAGTCTCCGTAAGCACGCAACTCCAATTCTCTCCATGCTGAGTCAATAGTTCAACCATTAGCCTTCTCTAAGGTCCTGACATCTTTTATATCTGACACTGGAGTTCCCATAACTTTACAGGATGTTCAACCTATTCAACCCTGCCAACCAAGACACTTAGATAAGGCCAGTGGATCTGTAGACACATAACTTCCCTTACCTGACACGAGTCATGGGAGATACTGAATGAGACACTATGGCTACCCAGTTAATTCTGCAGTGTGCTATTGGAGAGAAAGCTATGATTTTCAGGAGCATGGCTCCTGACACCCAAATGCATGTTGAATCATGCACTTATCTCAATGTCCAAGACCTTCCATGCATAGCCATATTCTGAGTCATTTGGGCTCATCAGTGCCTTGAACATTTGATGGACTCATGTCATGATTTATGGCCATTTTGGTTTAGGTTAGTTTGCATTATTTGACAAATACACATCTTTATTGGCAGAGCACATGCTTGCAACCTTAGGCCTTAGCTGTGAGAGCAAGTAGATTTATATATTTTTTTAAAATCCATGCGAAAAGAACAGGCAGACCCATCCCAGAAGCCACTACCCTATTAATGTAGTAGGAATACAGTCTGTGCTAGAAAGATGAGGATGCTGCATTTTAGCAGGGACCAAGCCTATGTCCAGGTATACAAGGCTGAGATTTGGCAACTCCAAAGCCTGCTCTTTTCACTCAGCTTGATTGATCCCAGCCAATGAAGGGGCTATGTCATTCTGGATCCATGCTGCTAACAGGTCAGTGGATCCTCTTGAGGAGTCACCATTTGTAACTATTGGATACAATGAAGGATATCTGAGCACTGCTTTAGACCTGTGGTCACAGCCAGCCTGTGACATAAGTCCAAGACAGATACTGCTCAGTTATTTAGGTGAATGTCTTCCCAGTGTGATCAATTGCTGCTTGTTAACGGTGCATAACCAAGAAGATAAAGGAGATCACATCAGATGTTGTTAACTGAAAAACCTCATGGACCAGATTCAATGAGCATGACTTCAAAAACAGGCTTAGTTGACTATTTGGAGTTGGTGTGTGTGTGTGCGCGCGCGTGTGTGTGTGTGTGTGTGTGTGTGTGTGTGTGTGTGTGTGTATGTGTGTGTGTGTGTGTGGCACATGTGGGAAGGATGTACCAGGCTGCCACTGGTTCACTTTTTAGGCTCCTGGATTTCAGGGGGAAGCTACAAAATACAAGTTAGAAAAGCCTCACCAGAGGGCAGCAAGGAGCAGTAGGAGTTGCCCTTCTAAGGTAGAATAAATCCAATCCAGATGCCTGGGCTGGGCTTGTTGTGTACTTACTCACACCGTCCTTCTCCTAACTCACCATTCCACAGACTCACTGGCCTTGTTACAGTGGCTTGCACACAACAAATCCCTGCACCAGCCAAGACAGTTATATGTAATTCTAGTCCCAGGAAGGGGCTTCCTTTGCCTCGTTGCACGCCAATGCTGCCAACCTCAAAGTAAGTTTGGGAAGGTATTTTCATCTCTCTGCGTTTTGATTTCTTTCTCTGTAAAAATGGGAATACAGAAATAACCTTCACAAAGGATTGACACAAAAATTCATCATTATCTACAAAACATTTAACACAGATATTTCCTGGCACACTGAATATTCTAGACCAGTATAAGCTATGATAAATCATGCTTCAGGTGTAATTTAACCATTACTTCCTTCACAAGATCCTCCTTAGCCTTCCTGGCTGAGCTGGCCTCAAAATGTGCCATTTCCTGGCACCTGTACTTTCATTTCAATTCCTGGCACCTGTACTTTCATTTCATTGTATTTATCACAGCTTCTGTCTTTACATTGCTGGCTCTGTTTGTCTTAAGGCTAGTTTCTTATGCCTTGAAAGTATAAGCTCAGCAGGATTAGGCATTACTTTCCACATCAAATGAATAAATGAAGAATCATGTGGGTCCTAGAGGGAGAGACTTGGGTAGACATGTGAAGTATTCCTTGTCAAAAATGCTCTGGAGAGGCCAGGAGTTTGGTCTAGTGGTAGAGTGCTTGCCTAGCATGTATGAAGACCCGGGTCTGATTCCTCGGTACCACATACATAGAAAAAAAGCTGAAAGTGGTGCTGAGGCTCAAGTGGTAGAGCTCTAGCCTTGAGAAAGTCCAAGGACAGTGCTCAGGCCCTGAGCAAAAGCCCAGGACTGGCCAAAGAAAAATAAAAATTAAAAAAATGCTCTGGATAAGAAATGTTTTAGAGGTTTCTTTATTTCTTAAATGCATATGTATAATGCATTAAATAAATATATATCATTATATAATATATAATTACATATCACTATTTCATTATATGATGCATCATATATCTCATTATATATATTTATATCATTACATATATATCTCATTATATATAATTATATATATACCATTATGTACCTCATTATACATATATGTATATATGTATATATGCATAATGAGTTTTCTTAGGGATTACACCTAGGTGAAATTGTATATACTATTTTAAATAATTTTGCATATGAAATTCTATCCATCAAGTCATCAGAAGATATATGTAGAATTTTCTAATCGGAATACCATGTTATTCCTCAGAATTTTTCAGATTGGGGAGCATTTTGAATTTCAGATTTTTGTTTTTTGGATAGATATGCTCAACCTGTGGAAATAAGAAATTTCTAAGGTATTTTTATTATGGTTAAGAAGCTGTACCAACGAGTTGGTGTTCAGCAAGGCAGTTTATGAGTACTATGCAATTTGATCACTATCATTCCTTTCAACATTCTTACCTACCCATCCCATCCCAACCAACCCTTCAAATAATTTTTTTCATATATTTTTATTGTAATTAATAGAAAGGTTACATGATATTTGCCAGATAGATGGTGCATTCGAATAATTTTTGTAACCATGAATGTCTTAAGCCCACTGTGTGTGTGTTTACTTGATTTGTTTCCATATTTACCTATTGATTCCTTATTCATTCTCCTGTTTTGTTACTGGATTTGGTCCATGGACCACAGAGGAAAGGAGATTGGCTGCTGAGGAGAAAAGAGATAAAACCTGATTAATGTTTTGGGGAAATCACTGTGTCTGCTTGTATGGGTTGTAGTGGAATTTGAGGCAAAGAGTTGCCTCCAAGACTACACATAATAGAACCATCATGGTGGCAGAGACCAGGACTGAGCGGACGAGATCTGTGACTATGGCTCACCTGAGTTTTGTCTTGCAGGATCCTGGAGCTTCAGGACACAGGTGACCTAGATGTACTCAAGCAGAAGTGGTGGCCGCACACAGGTCGCTGTGACCTCACCAGCCACGCCAGTGCCCAGGCTGATGGCAAATCCCTGAAGCTGCACAACTTTGCTGGTGTCTTCTGCATCTTGGCAATTGGTCTTCTCCTTGCCTGCCTGGTGGCTGCCTTGGAGTTATGGTGGAAGAGTAACCGGTGCCACCAGGAGACCCCCAAAGAGGTCTGTACCTGGGTCCTACCTCTGTCTGCCACAACCAAGGAGGGAGGGCGGGAGGGAGGGAGGGATCCCATCGGGCAATTGTTTTCTTCCAGTTAGTGTTTACATGAGGCCTCTTATTGAGAGATATCAGCAATGTATATCGGGAGGGATTCTGGTTTTATTATATATTTTAAAATAAATTTTCATCTATTTTGATTGTTATTATAAAGGGGATGAATAAACAGAGGGTTTGTAGTATCATAAGTCAGGTAAAGAATACATTTCTTTGTGGACAGTGCCTCTCTTTCCTTTGCCTGGTTTTGGTTTGTTTTGTTCTTAAAACAAGAGAGGGAAAAATGCAGGGGACAGTTTCATAGTTTGAAGAAAGCACCACGTGCCAGCCACGGCCACTAAAGTCCTGTATTTATCTATAGAACAAGTACAGCGTGGGCAGCGCCAGAGAGCCTTTCCCCACCCTGCCCTGCCCATGTGCCTCCACCCTGACCTGGAGAGATCACCTATAGGGTAAGAGAGGACCCCATATTCCTTTCTGGTTCTCTTTGCTTACCCAGCCACAGAGGGTGTCCCCATCTCTCCTGTTACCCCTCCTCCCTCTCTCCTTCCTTCTTGTAGGGTTTACATCCCCACTTTCAGGGTATTATTGTAGCTCTGTCCCAATGGATGCTAATCACAGTTAAATCTGTGCTTTGATACTTCTCCTGGGGGGGGGGGTTAAGCTCATCTTGGGAATTGTTTGAAATGAAGTCATCACAAGGGCCCCTAGGAGACAGTTCTAAACGATGGCAGCAGGGTGTGCCATTTGATGACAATGTTCTTAGCACAAGCCCAGTCACTGCATTCATTGGCTCTCACATCTCAGCATGTACCCCTCAGCGACAGACAGCTGGAATCACAGCCCTGCTTACAGATTCTGTTGGGGTGAGGATGGAAATCCCAAACAAGGGAACTGAGAGGCAACTGACTTGTTATGATTTGTTCATTTTTGTTGTTGTTTGTATTCTCCGGTGACTCTAGTGACACAAGTTCACAAAAATGATTTTTACAGGAAAGAGTCAAACTCAACTGGGGCAGGGGCAGGGGCAGAAATAAAAACTAGGCAGGAGCAGTGTGAGCGGCCTGGAATCTTCTCAGTCTAATGTGGGGCTGGGAATCTGTGCCTCTGGACAGTAAGAACCTTAGTCATCGTCTCTGTGGTCTGCAGTGGTTGGCTGGCTGTGATGTCATTCACCAGTCTGTAAGGAATTTCTAGCTGAGGACTATGGGGTCTGCTTGCTTCCATCTTTCTTAACAATTCATCCCAGTGAGCAGTGTCATCTGATTTTCCTTTCCTTGGAAGGAGGGCACTGCTGAGAGAGCTCTGAAATATTCCAGGGGCATCTTCCTTTCCTTCCGTATATATTGCCATGTCAAAAAATACAAGGAATGGTTCCAATGCCACCTCCATAGCTCCCCTGTCACTCCCAGACCCCAGGAAGGCAGGAAGGATTACCTTTGCAGGGAATTCATGGAATGGTGATTAATTGGAGATAAGAATCTCATGAACTTTCTATCCAGACTGGCTTTGAACCTCAATCCTCAAATTTTAGCCTTCTGAGTAGCCAGAATGAATACATGCATGAGCCACCAGAATGGAGCTACAACTGGAAACTTGTAAATGAAGCCACTGGGAAGGACTGGGAATTATCCTTTTAAGTGGTTTCATGAAGAACCTCACTTAACTCTGCAGCTGGGGCATCATGTCTGACCCCTCCACATCCTGGTCATGGCCCTCTCACCACTGCCACAATCATGGCCCATGTGTACAGCACAGGCAGCCAGAGAGGGTTATCCCCAGAGATACCCGGAGCAGGAACAGGGAAGACAGAGTGGATGAAAGAGACACTGGCTGACTCATATAAAACCCCTCTTGGACTGTTTATACTGTCCACCACCTCTGCTAATGCCACCTGGGCTGGGTGCTAGTGGTTCACATTTGTAAGCCTAGCTACTCAGGAGGCTGAGATGTGAGGATTGTGGTTCAGAACCAGCTGGGGCAAGAAAGACCTGGAGATTGCATGTATATGGAAGTGGCCTTGTGGCCCAAGTAGTAGTGTGTTAGCCTTGAGCAAAAGAAGGTCAGAGACAGCACCCGGGCCCTATGTTCAAACCAAGGACTGGCAAAAAAAGGAAGAAAGGAAGGAAGGAAGGAAGGAAGAGAGGAGAAAGAAAGAAAGAGGAGAAAGAAAATGCCCCTTGGATCAGGGAGCAGAGGTGAGCAGTGCTGGCCTGGCTGATGTGGGCAAGGTGGGGTGCAAGACATAAGCTCGAGTTCAAACTCTTAATACATCTCCTAGGAGCCTCTGGAAGGCATTGTCTATTTTTAGTCTTGTCACTTTGCAACTATTTTCAGTTTTATCTCTTTATAACCCCCAGTGTCATGACAGCTCCAGAATTAATCATCAGTTTGTATGTATACAGGAGTGTGTGTGTGTGTGTGTGTGTGTGTGTGTGTGTGTGTGTGTGTGTGTGTGTGTGTGTGTAAGAGAGAGAGAAGGGGAGAAACACAGAATTTTATTTTCTGGAGAGACATAGGTAGGAATGTGAGAAGGTAGAGGCAAAGAGAAGAGTGCACGCTGTCTGTGCCCTTCTTGCTTATCTCCTGGTGTCTAAGTCCAACAGCTCAGCTATGAGGAGATGAATGTTCATATCTTACTTCTAAAATGCAGCTCTCCTGCCCTGGCTGCCGACCTGCTTCTAGGAAGAGGAGGGTCCATGGAGAGGCATGCAGAGAAGCAGAGCAGCTGCAGTTAATCCTGACATCATTATGATGTTGTATGGAAACATATAATACAGAGAGAGAGAGGGAGAGGGAGAGGGAGAGGGAGAGGGAGAGAGAGAGAGAGAGAGAGAGAGAGAGAGAGAGAGAGAGGGGGGGGGAAGGGGAGGAAGAGAGAAAGAAAGAAAGAAAGAGAGAGTGCATAGAGTGCATCCTGGGACTTGAACTCAGAGCGTAGGTGCTATTCCTGAGCTTTCTTGCTCAAAGATAGTACTCTACCACCACTTGTGCCTCAGCTCCACTTCTGGCTTTTTGATGGTTAATTGGAGATAAGAGTCTCATGGACTTTACTTCCCAGGCTCACTTTGAACCACCAACCTCAGCTCTTAACCTCCTGAGTAGATGGAGTTACAGATGTGAACCATTGGCTTTTTTTTCAATTGAAGATGAAGTTTCTTCCATTTCTCTCCCTTCTTTCTTTAATAAGATCACTGATGGGAGCACAGCCCCTCTTTTCAGATAATTTACCACCTTACTGGCAAGTACCACACAGATATTTCCAGGCAGATCTCCTTTCCATGGATCTCAGCTCTTCTGAAACGAGCAGCAAGTACCAGCCAAGGCCCTAGTCCAGCTAACTCTTTACGGGGCCATAGTGGGTAGTGGTGAGTAACCAAGATTTATTGGGGCTTGAGTTGTTCTGACATGCGTGATAAGAATGAGAAGAAACCCTACATCTGGAGATGAGATGGGATAGTGAATGGCAAATGAATGGTTAACAGGGAAGGAGGGCAGGAGGAAGATGCTGGTAAGGGAAGGCTGGATGTGTTCCTCAGGACTTTTATGTCTGGCTGAGGAGTATAGATTCCTCATCTAAACAGAGCATGGGAACCAGGGAAAGGGCTAACATGACTGTATTTAAGAAGTGAATCTTTCAAACCATGGAGAAATAATGATGGTGTTTAATTTAGATCTACTGTGGCTTGTGTTTTATGGAGCAACATTTGAAATTAGGTGAGAGTGTCTACTTACTCCTAAAGCATTTCATTTGGGGCCACCAGCCATATTTCTTAAGAGCAAGGAACCTGTCTTTGGGTGGAGCCCAAGCTGTGTTTAATGGCTTATTCTGAGATTGCCTTCAGAGTTTAGACACCTATTTGGGTAAGAGTAGTAATGTGCGTTCAAGCCCTTAATATTCATGTGCATTTGAGCTCATATATTTTTTTTCCTGGGGAATCAGACAATCATGTAGTTACCCAATGCAGGTGAGTGCATCAAGCTCAGAGGATGCAGTAAAGAGCCACCCGCTAGATTTATGGGGTATGTGGAGTCATTGCTCTGAGAATAAAATATTCATGAAATAAAGATGAGAACTGCACAAATGGGAGCTGACATGAGGATTGAGAGATGAATCATCCATCCGTAGGCTGGAAGCTTAGAATCCTTGCTGCTTCCTGCCTTTGCCCACCCTCCCTCGCCCCATGCTTCTGTAGCAGGCAGGAGGTGGCTGGCAAGGGTAGTTGAGTGGCAGGAGACTGAGTGATGGCTGGCCTCTTTGTCTGGCCAGCATCTGTCTGGGCCCTTCTTGGGAGGTCAGATCTCCAACTCCACACTATTCTTTAACAAAGCCTCTCTTCCTTTGATCACTGTTTATTCTGTGTGGAGACTTTCTCTCCTGCACAAATTCCCTTTTCATCTGTTGTAACACTTTCAATCAAGAAAGATGTGCAAAGGGTCTTCAGGCTACTCTCATCCCAGAGACATTCTTGATTCATGGGGACCAAGGGTCTGTTGCCTCTTACGGATGGAGGAATGGATGGTGTGGAGTATGGAAGAGGCACATTACACCTTAGGGTAACTGGCCTGTGCTGGGCAAATTGCAGCTTATCTACTTAACATTTGAAAAAGGCATTCTTACCCTTGGAAGACCACAGGGAACTGCAAGAGCCCAGATGCATCTGCTGCCCTCTAGAGGCAGGCTTGTCAAAGAGCCATATACTGGCTTTCTGGCTGGTGTGTGCTGGATTCTGAGTTCCTAACTAGGAATTCCTACTTAAAATCCAGATATTAGCATTTTTCCCCCAGAGAATTCAGGAAATGAAGGATGTAACACAGTTCTTCCATGGATCAGGGCTCTCATGAGACAGCTACTTCTTTTAATCCCCAGTTCTCACTCGTCAGCTGAAACTTGAGTCTAACCTGATAGCTACTTTACTGAGGTTGAACAGTTTGGCACATTCTAGTTCTTAGCCCAGGGCCTTTTAGTCAGAGGGCATTGAACACTTTTTGGGTGGGTGTGCTGATCTGACACCTTGTACTTGGGGCCTAGATGCTATCCTTGAGCATTCTTGCTCATGGCTAGCCCTCTATCACTTGAGCCATGGGGGCTCCATTTCTAGTTTTTTCCAAAGTTCACTGGAGCTAAGGGTCTCACAGACATCTCCTGGTTAAGCTGGCTTCGAACTGTGATTCTCAGACATCAGCCTCCTAAGTAGTTAATATCCCAGGTGTGTACCCAGCAGCAGCACTGAGCACTTTATTATATATCACTGCAAATCTCCAAACCAGCCTACTGGCAAAGCTTCCCCTGAATGTGGACAGTGTTAGATACAATTCCATCCTGTAGTGATTGTTTACCTACTTGTCTCTGCTGCAATTCTGCCAGCAACTCCTCACCTCTGAATTCTCATCATTTTTGCCTTCTTTCTGAGACACCGAGGCCTTACTAAGGCATGATGAATATAACTGAAGTTTTGAGCATCTTCCATGTGCCAAGAACCAAAGATGAATGCTTTCTGTAGAACACGAGTTCATCTGGTGGTAGGAGCTCAGAAGTATTTATTCATTCATTCGAATGAACTAACCTGGACTCCTATAAAGAAAATCTTATTCATGTTAAATTGTTAGATAATCACTGCAGTGAGTGAGATCAATGGCATTCGGGTATGGCTGTGCATCCAAGATAATTAATTCTTGAGCCATTTGAAATATAGATGCTTGAACCTCGTTTCATAAAGGGTCATTGTAAGGAGCCACGGACAACTGTAATTGATAAACTACATCTACTCCTGATATTCTGCTAGGGATTAAAATCTCCCATCAACCTTCTGCTAAGTTGTGGATAAATCTTCATAGTGAGATTTGGTAAATATCTAATATCTACTTTGGTATGGTGGGGGAAAAACTTCCAGGTTTTGGAGACAGGTGGATGAGAGTGCTAATACTGATGCTTCACTCGCCATAGAACTGTGTCATCTCGTGCCAATCACTTCACTCCCAGCCTCAGTTTATTCTCATGTTTGCCATTGCTTGTGGGGGCCCTGTCGATTAAGTTACTCAAAACTCTGCCATGGTGCTTTGAAAAATCTGCCTGTGAGACCTCTCTTGAGATCACTTCCTGGAGGTGAGGGTCAACCGCTGATTTTATCCAACATGACTCTGACTCCCCTAGCCTTTTCCAAGCCATCGGTGTCACACTTTAAGGGGATCATCTTGGTGGCATTTCTCCCAGTCATTACGTCTCATTTACCACCTGGCTCGTTGCAGTGGTTAGTGAGAGAGAGCTGGCAACGATCGCTGTAGTCAGACGAGAAGTCCCTCACTCCTAGTTCTGGTCTTGCCTGACTTAAAGTAGGAGCTGTTGGATTCCAAACAAAGTCAGTTCTAACGAGTCCCGCGTGTAACAGACTGTTACATAGATGATAGTTTAGTTAATTACTGTTTTTCAATATACTGTATTATTTCCACATTGGTGAACAGCAGCTTAATTACAGAACTTTATCTCTCTGCAAGACAATGCCTGAGAGAGATTCCCTGGTAACCTCTGTTGGTGCATCTGTTCATCATGTTTAATTTGGGGTAAGAAATACAGAGCTGGAATGCAGCTGAATCATGGGTAAATGCAGCCAGTGGGGTTTTATGTCATATTCTTCTGGGGTGTTTGACTAGGTCAGCTGCCTATGCTAGATTAATGAAGGCCACAGAAAGTTTCCAGGTCTCTTTCCTCAACTGTCATTACCTGGCTGAATGCAGAAACCTTAGGATAATGAGGATGTAAACTGATGTAGTTCACATTAAAAAACCCATTATTGGAATTTGCATTACATTATAGAATGCACCATTTTGTCTCAAAGATGAATAATTATTCAAATTACTCTTGCCTCTTTCCTTGACTAAGCTGATTACTCCTGCTGCTTCTTCCCTTGGCCAGACACAAGAAGGTACAACGAAACACGACCTTGCATGTGTTAATACTGTGACCCCCGGTAATCTAAGAAGACAAGATTGCCAAGCCTTAAATCAGATATGTTCTTTGCTGTTCAGTTCTGGGTGCATACAGAACAATTGGAGCAAGCAGGATCAAGAAAAACTGTGAGACCGACCCTCAGATAGGTTGCATTTCTGTTTTGCAGAGGAGTCATGAAATTTTCTCTTCTTATTCTACTCATTTTCTTTTTTTCCTAGTCTTGGGGCTTGAATTCAGGGCCTGGGCACTGTCCTTGGACTTTTTGCTCAAGGCTAATGCCCTGTCACTTGAGCCACAGCACCACTTCTGGCTTTTTTTGAGTATGTGGTACTGAAGAATTGAACCAAGGGCTTCGTGCATGCTAAGCAAGCACTCTATCGCTAGACTATGCTCCAGATCCTCCATGCTTTGTCTTATCTGGTCACACAACCAGTGGTCGCTGGCTCTTAATGGTCCCCTCCTTTCCCAAGGGTTGTCTTAGCATTGGCTCTACTGGATTAATGGAATTTGAATAGAAAAATGTCCCAGTGGCGCAAGGAAGTTGGATGTTTGACAGTCATTTGAAATGGGACACTCTCTAGAAAATTTCTGCAATTGGTGTGGACATTTTCCATGTGTCCTGGTGTAGAGAGGTTAAAGGCTAATTAATAGCCACACGACATGTCCTCGCAGCCGGGGAATGGATTCATCCATCCTTAAATTGAAGCAAGAAGAGAATAAATGGGCTTAAGAAAGAATTTATTCAGAAGTGGAGGTATGGCTCAAATCACAGAGTGCCAACCATGAGCAAATAAACTAAGAAAGAATATGAGGTCAGTCTGAAGAATTTGAGCCCCACTATTGGTAAATACACACAGACATAGAGACACATAGATACACACACACACACACACACACACACACACAGAGAGAGAAAGTATTCAAGACTTTTTATTCAGAAATGCTTATCTTTTTCTTTCTGTTTTTAAATTGATGGTTTTGGGGATTGAAGTTAGGACCACATGCTTGCTAAGCAGTGTCTTTTTTTCCATTGGGTTATTGTTGAGGTAGAGTCTCACTGTGTTCTCTGTGTGTCTTGGTCTACGATTCACTCCTCATGCTTCCCCTTGTATCTGGGGGTGACGAATACAAGCCCAGCTATTGTGCTTCCCAAGGAACTGGAGCAATAGGTATAGGCCATAATGACCAGCCAATGGTGAAGATGGAGTCTCTTAAACTCTCGAATTGTTCCCTGATTTTTATAACCCAAGTAACTATTATTGCAGGTTGGAACCACAACACACAACTTACAAACATGGTCTTAAGTTAAATGGCCAGGTTTACATTAACTTTCTGGATTGGTCTGTTTTCTAAATGCTTTAATGGTACCTGATCATCTCCCCATACATCACTGTATTTAACATGTTAGGCTGGATTCTGTGCCCTTTCACTTTTTTAACATACCAGGCCTTCTGCATTCTCTCCTTGGTATCTCGGTGGTGAAAGCATCTATATCAAGAGGGGAGGGGGAAAGGAGGGAGAAAAAGAGAGCTTTCTTGTGTTTTTCTCTTCAGAGGATTTTGATTGGTCTGTCTTTTCCTCAAAGCTCACAGTGTTTGTTTGCCTGGTAGAAGATAGGGGAAGGTTTTTTTCTCTGTGCCCTCTGCTCTCAATTTTCCAACTCCTTGTGATCTTCTTGGACAAGAAGTTATCTTTTTTTCTCTCTCTCTCAAAACCTTGAAAAAAGTAGGAATCACCTTCTGGACACCTAACATTAAAATGACTCTCAGAACAAGAACTAGGTTGTCCCTGCCACCTGCCAGAATCTAGCATGAACACAAGCCACATACTTGCTTCCTGCTGCAAAGAATTCCACTCTTCCAACTTCATTTCCTTCCATTCCCACAGAAGACCTACCTTTGGAGCTCAACCATAGGCATAAGAGTTTACCTTTATCACAACCATGGCATAAGGGAAACTCTGAGGACCTTACAGTCCTGAAGAGAACATAGAAAGGAAGAAAGTCAGGGTTGCACAACAAACTAGTTCTTCTAGTAATCCACAAAACCTCCTGGTAATCAGTTTTCTTCCATGGATGGGTAAACCTTTATAGCTGGGCGATATGCTCAGCCATCCTTCCCTGGGTTTTGTTGCAGGCAGAGGAGGGAAAATTGAATTTTTTTGCCAGTTTTGGGGCTTGAATTCAGGGCCTAAGCACTATCCTTTGGCTTTCCTCAAGGCTAGCACTCTACCACTTGAGCCACAGCACCACTTCCAGATTTTCTGTGTATATGGTATCGAGGAATTGAACCTGGGTCTTCGTGCATGCTAGGCAAGCACTCTCCCACTACGCCAAACTCCTGGCCCTGAAACTTGAATTCTTAAACCTTCAAAGTATCTGATATTTGCTTCAAAGTATCTGATATTCTTCTGTTACCAGTCTTCTTCTCTTTGGACATTTAGAAAGTAGCTTGTGACTTTGGCTAATGCAGCAGGTGATGGAATCGCATCCATTATCACAAGCATCACAGGGGATCCTGTAGCCAGGAGAAGCTGGGGGAATAGGCTTGGTGGTGGGCAGAGCCAAGGCTTGTCCAGAGGCCCCAAAATCAAGGGGCAGAAAGCTGGATAAGGTACCTCTGCCCTCCTGACCAAATACCAACCATTTTCTCTTGGTTTGTCTCTCCAAATAAACTTCAGACTCATTCCTCTTGTTCTTGCTTAAGTTCAGATTGTATCTCTTGGCTAGGTGAACAGGTCACTTGACAAGCTGCTGTCCAGGGTAGACAATCATTTATTTCCTCAAAGCAAATAAACTGTGAGCATATTTAAGAAGAGATTAGTGCCTCTGAGTGATTTGCACACACTAATGTTTCCAAGTAACAGGCATAAAAGACTACTTCAACAATTTTATATGCAAAAATTCAAATGAATAAATAGACAGGAAGCTGCCACAACTGGCTCAATTGTGTTATACTTAAGCAATGAACTTGAATTTGAACTCACTGACTATAGTAAGCAACGAACTTGAATTTGTTTTGTGATTTAGGGGTTGCCCCTGATTCATGGTTCAACCCATGAACTTTTTTAATGTTGACTATGCTACTACACAAGCAATGTGCCAGCTGGGCACCTGTGGCTTAAGTCTGTAATCTTAGATACTCAAGAGGCTGAGATCAGGTAAAGCCACCCTGGGCAGGAACGCCCATGGGACTCTTATCTCTAATTAACCTCCCAAAAGTTGGAGGAAGTGTTATAATGCTAACCTTGAGCAAAAGTGCACAGGGACACCATCCACTGAATCACAAGTGAAAGCAAGCTCTACCTGCCTTGCTAAGCTAGGATGTTTGGTAGGTGAGGTGTATTAAATGCATTTTAATTTACTGAATGATATTTTTGACGTATGCTGAGATCCTCGGGATTAATCTCAACAATTGAAGAACATCTATAGTTTATAAACTTCTGAAAGATTCAATGAAACTTTCCTGAATGGTGTTTTCTTCTCTCATGTAGAAACCTGGTGTCACTTGTGACTTTTGCCTCTCAGACATGGCCTCAACTCAAAGCTGGTCTCCTAGCCCCAACTTGCTGAACTGTATTTCTTCTGGCTCTCCTTAAGGGGCTTGTCAATTATGTCCAACTGCCATCTGACATGGATCTGAGTTCACTTTCAAACCAATGTGCTCTCTGACCATCATATTTCTTAGTCTGAAGCCATTTCTCCGTTGTCGTAGGAAACTGTCAGTTTTCTCACTCTGGGAGACTTTGTGAGAATGACAACAGGTTCCCCACCCAAAGTCAAGCACTCTGTGTGTCAACTCTAAACTCATGGGGGCATAGAGAACTGATGGGCACCTTTTTCCATGGCAGGGAACATTTGGAAGGAAGTGGCTTTCCGGGCATTTCACCTTATCTGCTAGCAAATGAACATTTGAGTCTTCCTGGGGTTAGCCCTCTGCATCTAAGTACAGGCCAGATGTTCTTGGTGGCCTCCTGGAGGAAATTCCTGTGTACCCAGCCCCATAGAAGCTCAAAACAACCTCTGGAGCAGTCATTATTTATTTTGCAGGGTTCCTTCTTTTTCTTTCTGAAAGTGTATCAAGCTTTCTATCATCCCTCCCCAAATGCGGAAGGTCCGAGTTTCTCTGTCCCATATGATGTCAGCATTGAACCACCCACGAGATTTTCCTTGGAGAGGATTTGGATCCAGTGTTTCTCTTGGAGTGTGGCATCAGGTAGGGGTGGCAGTATATGCTACACCCCATCTGCCTTTATTGGCAAGGTATGCAGCCCACAAATAGGACTGCAACTTCTAATCCCATCTGGGAAGCTTTTCCCTGGGAGAAGAAGCAGGCCACACTCTACTGGCTTCACAGGGAAACAGCTGAAGAAGCAGTTTAAACTTACAAGCTGTATGACCACTTAGATCTTGATGCCTTCTGACATGGAAGGCAAAGCATAAGCTCCTTTAAAAAGAGTGATTTGCCCTTCTATTAATTACAATAAAAAATATAAGCAAAAAAGAGTGATTTGGGCCTGTTTTAGATTTTTCTTTTTTTGAGCAAATAAACAAGCCAAAGTATCTTCTGTGGTGCCACCAACCACAGTGAGACCATCATGGAGAGAGACAATATCTTTCCAGGCAGTCTCAAAGCCTTTGTGACACAAGGAGAGTCACTTACCCCATGAGAAGTGCCTTTCCTCACTTCCCCGGTCCATACCTAGAAACCTTGTTAGCCTTTCACATAGGGATTTGTACCACTCATGGCATCCCTGAATGTATAGATCGCTCAGTGAGAGAGCAGGAAGCCCTCTCCTGCTCCACATTTCCCAGATACCTTGATTGGAGACTCGGGTCTCTGATGAAGTCATTGAGCTTCTCTGTACTGAGCCTCCTTTTGCGTAAGGTCAAGGTGATGGTATCAAGCCTTTGTGAACTCAAATGGTTAAGGCATAGAGCATACCAGAGGAAGAAAGACCAATCTTCTATTCCCATTGGGCTTTAGTCTCCACCAGGCCTTGAAAGGGCTTTGTCCCGGTGGATGCTTCTGGGCATGACAATGGTTCTGATGAGTACAGCAGGCATGCTGGAAGGATTGTTGGTACACAGTGCAAGTGTCCTTCCTATGGATTCCCCAGACAACAGAGGGTTGACTACCTACTTGAGGGAGGTGGGAGCAATAGGGAAAATACTCTGTCCAGCAAGCTAAACAGGCCAGTACTTTCAGGTATGCAGATGCTGCCACAAGCCAGACTTAGTGTACTGCTAAGGCTTTCTCCTGATCTTCCTGCGTTTTCTCCCCAGGACAAAGAGGTGAACCTGGAGCAGGTGCATAGGCGCATAAACAGCCTCATGGATGAAGACATTGCTCACAAGCAGATTTCCCCTGCATCGATTGAGCTCTCAGCCCTGGAGATGGGAAGCCTGGCTCCCAGCCAAGCTCTGGAGCCTACGAGGGAATACCAGAACACGCAGCTCTCAGTCAGCACCTTTCTGCCTGAGCAAAGCAGCCATGGCACCAGCCGGACACTGTCATCAGGGCCCAGCAGCAATCTGCCACTACCCCTGAGCAGCTCGGCCACTATGCCCTCCATTCAGTGCAAACACAGATCGCCCAATGGGGGGCTGTTTTGACAGAGTCCGGTGAAGACCCCCATCCCCATGTCCTTTCAGCCCGTGCCTGGAGGAGTCCTTCCAGAGGCCCTGGACATGTCCCATGGCACTTCCATCTGACCACGCCGCCTACCCTCCCACCTGCCCAGCCCACCCACCCAACGAGCAGAGCTTTTTAATACGAGAAAATGACCACACACACGCACACACACACACACACACACACACACTCAACATACACACATAGACACACGCCTAACACACACAGACACACAGAGAGACTCATTTTTCTGGTACATATCTGTAAATAATGACAGAATGGAGTGGGGTAAAAGTGTATTTTGAATATTCCCAATTTTCGAAGTCAGTAAAAAAAAACAAAATACAAAAACTGTATGAATGACTTTGTAAATTTTGTTCTATATGAATAAAAAGGCAAATTACTTGTGATCATTCTGAAGTGCCAAAGGAACTTCCCCCATTGCTGGGCCTTTCTGTGAGCAGGAAGGGTGACAGGACAAGCAGCTCCTTTCTGCTGGGGAAAAGAAAGAGGAGCAACCCTGAATGCTGCTGGCTGCCAGGCCCCCATGGCTTCCCACCTTCACCCTTTCATCTCTCATTTCCTTCTTCAGTCCATTGTAGTCAAAGAAGAGCGAGTCTGGAACCTGGTAGCACCGGGTCACGTGTTATAGGGCTAGCCTTGTTTCCTGGTAGCCTGGCACTGAGCAAAGTACCTTGGAAACAAGACAGTCCTGGTCTATCCATATCAAGGGCTCAAGGTGGTATCCCTACTGTGTGACCCCACAGTGTGCAGTAGGAATCTGACCCCTAAACCTCAGAGAAGATACCCACACTGAAGTGACAATCTCTGAAGGCTTTGATGCCAATATCTTCTAATATCATTCTGCTGGTCTTTTTCCTTTCAACTTTCTTTACCTACTCAGAAAAATCAGGTCATTAGATAGATGATGGAGGAAGTAAGGTGATTCCCAGTACTACCTCAGGGAGTTTGCAGAGTTGGGATTGGCCTGGTGGAAAGCTCTGAAGGACTGACAGACCTGAGGCTGGTCATGCAAATCATACGAAGTGATGAAATGAGAAGCCAGGTAGAGAAAAACTCTTCAGCTGAGCCCTGGTGGCTCCCGCCTATAATCCTAGCTACTCAGGAGGCTGAGATCTGAGGATAGAATGAAGCTCAGAGCTGCCCAAATTCAAGAGTCCATGTTAACTCTTATTTCCCGCTAAGCAGCAAAAAAAAAAAAGCTCTAAGTGGAGGTGTGGCTCCAGTGGTAAACACCAGGCTGAGAGGAGAAGACAAGTGAGAAGTGAGGCCATGAGTTCAAGTCTCAGTATTAGCCCCAGTTTATGGCCCCAGGAGAGAGAGGTAAATGGGATCATAAATACTAGCAGTAGAGAGAAGCATTGTGATTTTAGGTAAAGGTATCTGTTGGAAGGGGTGGAGAAGGTGCTCTAGATGACAGTGAAGCAGTGGGATAGAAAAAAGAGACCAAGTTAGGAAGAGATTTGACCCTTGGGAATGAAGCCCAGCTTTGTAATATGAGGACTCATTCCTATCTTCTTAAAGGAATTGTTCACAGCCTCACAAATTAAGTTTTACCTCTAGGTGTTTAGAAGGCAGCTAGGAGAGTGAAATCCCAGCAGTCGCCTTCTATGCACGCTTTACCTCCTTTTCTAGGCCAGGAGGAGTCCTCAAGCAATGACTCCACTCCAGAGCAGGTGCTCTAAGAGCAATTGAAAGTCTCTAGGGCTATGCTGGAGCTGTTGAACTTGCTGGAAACCCTATATCATAAGAGTAGACCAACCTTAAAAACTCCCTCCATTACCCATTTTAGAGCAACAGAAGTTACAGAGCCAGAGGAAAAAAGGAGTGGAGAAAGAGGAATCTGGATTGCATCACTTCTGATTCTTCCTCTTGGAAGATCAAGGTGATTCTGATCGATCAAGGAATGAGGATACAACTCACCTCTGGTGCCTGCTAGGGCTCCTTACTGGATGCAGAAAACAGGGTATTAACAACCGGTGTCTGTGGTCTTGGGGAAATACCAAGTCCTACTGATTGCTTCTTCTATCCCTTTGTGCAGTCATGAGACAGATGTGTTTATGAGGCTGATAACCAGCCCAGGATTGATTGCTTTCCTAAAGTCCCTAGTGATGTGATTGAGCTGTAGGAACTGCTGTACCACACAGTCAGTTAAAAGCACCCTGGGGAAGAGAGTGCTTATAATTATGTTATTTATCTTTGGATGCTGAGAATTGCCTGGTATTAGTGCTACTGGAGTGATCCATTGACATCTCTGCAGAGTATATAGCTCTCCGAGCTGGGTGTATGTGGCATAGCATAGGTAAGGCTGCTATCAACCTGAAAAAGGAGCCTGCTTCTCTTCTTTCCATCAGCATTTTGGGACACCTTTCCAGGGTGGTCAGTTTATTTCCCCTCTATGTATAATTTCTCTATTTGAAAAATCAAACTTTGGTCTCACTGCCTTATACCCATCTGTATTTCATTTTCTTTCCTGGAGATGATCTGTTTTATTTGTTCTAGCATGAATGAGGATGTTTTCTTGGGTGGTGTGGGAAAGAGATGGTGCATGTGTGTGTGTGTGTGTGTGTGTGTGTGTGTGTGTGTGTGTGTGTGTGTGTGTGTGTATGTGCATGTGTGAATGTGTGTATGTATGTGTAGGATGGGGGAGTGGAAAGAGAAAAAGAAATTGAGAGAGAGAGAGAGAGAGAGAGAGAGAGAGAGAGAGAGAGAGAGAGAGAGAGAGAGAGAGAGAGAGAGAGAGAGGTAGGTTAAGGGAAAACATTCTGCTTAAAAAACCCTGGTGTTAATTCTTCACCCTTCTCATATTATTTTTTTTGAATTTCTTACTCTTGGCATGAGGGGAAATGATTGAGATTCAAACAAATTCTCTAGGGGGAAACAACAACAAAAATCAGAATCTTCCCAGCTCAGATTTCTATGTCAGCTCAGAATGTATCTTTTTTTTCATGCTTTGCTTTTTGAATTTATAACTCTGTTTAGACTATTCCATACATTTTAGGTATATTTTGTGCCTTCAGACACTACAAATAATAATCAGCATTTGGATTAAAGTTGTTTAATAATAAAACTTGTCTGTTCCCTATGCTCTTATTCTCTGCGATAAAGAAATGAGGTCTGATTGTTTCTGGATGTGCTGTGGCCATGAACTGAATTCTGTCCTGTTGGCATGTGTGATCCTGAAGAAAGTTTCTCTCCTCAGGTGGGCCTCAGTTCTATCTGTGGGCTAAGTAGCATGACCTTCTCTTTCAGAGTTACCCAGGATCTCTTGTTATTAGACAGGGTCATGTTTGGTACCAACTCTAAGCTTTGGTTTCCTTTCAAATATTGAGTTCCTAGCTGGGCATTGGTGTCCTGTGCCTCTGTACTGCTCAGCCTGAGATTTGCAGTTTAAAGTCAGAGGAGAAAAGTCTTCTTATCTCCAATTTACCAGCACAATGCTAGAAGTGGAGATATGGCTCACGTGGTAGAGTACCATCCTTTAGTGGAAAAAGCCAAGGAAGATCACGAGGCCCTTAGTTCAAGCCCCAGTACAGGCACAAAAGGTTAGCTGAGTTCTTGGATACTTAGGGGAAAGTGGGCCATAAACAGTGAGTACACATTTAATGCCTGTTGACTTGCTTGTTTCTCTCATTCCTTTATGAACTTTGACAATACATCAGTCCTGTGTCTATAACAGTTAGGTCTCACAGCCTAAGGGAAGATTTCCAATTTGGCTACTTATTATTTGGCTTTGTCTAAGGTCCTTGTAAGTCTTTCTCTTATGGATTTAGCCTTTTCCATGGTCCTGGAATCCTCCTTTCCCACTCCCAAGTGGCTGTGCTTTCTAGACCCTAATGTTCTCACTGACTTTTGGATATTCATGAAGAGAACCAGCCTAGTAAAGGCTGCATGTTAAATCAGGTTAATGTAAGGGGGTTGACAACATAATGAGATCTCTCTGCTTACAGGAACTAGAGGGAAAACAGCTGGAACTTCTCCTACTTCTTTAGCACTTACATTAGGGACAATGTCCAATGTTTGGGGCAAGCTTTT